>NW_019175061.1:0-403 GCF_002260705.1 Seriola dumerili | reverse complement strand
ATGCTGTGGCAAGAGTTTTAAAAATTTCAGACCAAAATGTAGCAAGCCTGGGGCAGAACCAAAACATATGTGAGTGGTCGGCTGGGGATTGATGACATCTGTTACATGAATCAGTTATGTTAGGGTAAATCTGCGATAGTCTCATGTTAGTATAGTGAACTTTATAGACAACTTTACATTGTAGGAGGCTGTGTCTTGCGCAAATTGAAGAGGAATGAACGAGATGTAAAACTTGTTGCCAATAGGTGTCAGGCAGCGTGATTCCCAGCTCTAGCTCCCAAGACTCCTTAGGGTTGGGTGCTAGGCTATCAATAGGAGAGTTAATGAGATTATAAATATTGGAAATTAGTCGTTTTTGTTTGGGATCAAGAGCTAGCAGGCGGTCCAATAGGGTTTCTGGGGG
>NW_019175060.1:0-105 GCF_002260705.1 Seriola dumerili | reverse complement strand
ATATAGATATATGCAATGAGACTTTTAGTGAACATGTGAATTTCAATAAATGTGTGTTTTTTTTTGTTTTTTTTTTAAATCAGGATCCATCAGACACTAGACTCT
>NW_019175059.1:0-105 GCF_002260705.1 Seriola dumerili | reverse complement strand
TACTATGATGTTTTTTGGACTTTTTATGCCATACTATACAATGACATTTTTTTGAATTTTTATGCCAACTATACTATGACGTTTTTGGGCCTTGTTATGCCTTAC
>NW_019175058.1:0-134 GCF_002260705.1 Seriola dumerili | reverse complement strand
GGTTCTCTAGTGGAACATGTGACGCCTGTTGTAAGGAAACTTCCTGTAAGATCTGAGCAGCAGGAAGCTCGTGTCGTTTGATCATCTTAGAAATATTAAAAACTGTACGATGTATATTTCAGCTTGTAAAGACA
>NW_019175057.1:0-106 GCF_002260705.1 Seriola dumerili | reverse complement strand
TAAGGCATAAAAATGTCAAAGTATAGTAAGTCATAAAAATTCATAAAAACGATATAGTATAGTAAGTCAAAAAAAACGTCATAAAAATGTCATAGTATAGTCAGAC
>NW_019175056.1:183510-360094 GCF_002260705.1 Seriola dumerili | reverse complement strand
CATGCCTTACTATATATGGACGTTTTTTTAAATGACTTTTTATGCCTTACTATACTATGACGTTTTGATGACTTTTTATGCTTACTCATAATTCATGCTTTTTAAATTAATTTTTATGCCCTTACTATTACATGACTGTTGTTATGAACTTTTTTACGCCTTAACTATAAACTATGACCTTTTTATGCCTTACTATACTATGACGTTTTATGACTTTTATGGCCTTACTATACTATACTTTTTTATGACTTTTTAATGCCTTATCTAAATTACTATGAAGTTTTTATGACTTTTATGCCTTACTATACTGTGACTTTTTTTATGACTTTTTATGCCTTCACTATAAGAACTTTTGTAAACGCCTTACTATACTATGTTGTTTTTCATGATTTTTTATGCCATACTATACTATGACTTTTTATGCCTTTTTTATGGCCTTACTATACTATTCGTGTTTTATGACTTTTAGGCCTTATATAACTATGACTTTTTATGCTTACTATACTATGACGTTTTTAATGAATTTTTTTGCTTATTAAGCTAAATCCAACTTTTTATGACTTTGTTATGCCTTAACTGTACTATGACTTTCTTTATGACTTTTTATGCCTTACATACATATGACTTTTTATGCCTACTATACTTATGACGATTTTTAAGACTTTTTATGCCTTACTATCTATGCCCTTACTATACTATGCACTTTTTTTATGAACTTTTATGCTTTTTAATGCCTTACTAACTATGACATTTTTATGACTTTTTATATGCCTACCTAACTATGACTTTTTATGACTTTTTTATTGCCTTACTATAACTATGACTTTTTATGACCACCTTTTTTATGGGCGTTTACTATACCTATGACTTTTTAATGGCTTTACTAACTATGCTTTTTATGCCTTACTATACTAATGACTTTTGATTTTATGCCGTGCTATACTATCGACTTTATTTATGCCTTACTATACTATCGATGTTTTTAATGACTTTTTAATGCCTTACTATACTATGACTTTTATGACTTTTTATGCCTTATATACTATGACTTTTTTATGAACTTTTTTATGCATCTACTATAGCTGTGACTTTTTTAAATACTTTTTTATTGCCTTACTATACTATGCACTTTTTATGACTTTTATTGCCTTACTATACAAGAACTTTTTTATGACTTTAATGCCCACCTTACTACTAACTATGAAGTTTTTATGACTTTTTATGCCTTACTATACTATGACGTTCTGATTGACTTTTTATGCCCTTACTATACTATGACTTTTTATGCCTTGCCTATATCTATGACTTTTATGACTTTTTAATGAACTTACTATAATTATGACTTTTTACGCCTTGCTTGTACTATGACTTTTTTATGACTTTTTATGCCGGTTGCTAAACTATGACTTTTTAATGCCCTTACTATACTAGACGTTTTTATGACTTTTAGTTTGCCCTTACTATACTATGACTTTTTTATGACTTTTTATGCCTTACTATACATGAACTTTTTATGCCTTTCTTATGCCTTACTATACTGACGTTTTTTATGAATCTTTTTACGCCTTTGCTGACTAATGACTTTTTCATGACTTTTTATGCCTTGGCTATACTATGACTTTTTATGCCTTACCTAACTATGATACTTTTATGACTTTTTATGCCTTACTCATAACTATGACTTTTTTTATGAACTTGTTTATGCCCTTACATACAATGACTTTTTTATGACTTTTATGCCTTCACTATATATGACGTTTTATGACTTTTTATGGCTTACTATACTATGACGTTTGATGACTGTTTACTGCCTTACTTGACTATCTAATGACTGTTGTTAATGCAATTACTATACTATGACGTTTAAGACTTTTATGCCTTACTATAATGTGAACTTGTTTTATGACTTCTTTACTGCTTATATATTATGACTTTTTTTATGACTTTCATGCCTACTATAACATGAGCTTTTAATATGACTTTTTATGCCTTACTATACTATGACTTTCTATCCTTACTATACTATGACTTTTTTTTATGATTTTCATGCCCTACCTAATCTACTATGTACTCTTTTTATGACTTTTTATGTTACTATAGCTATGACCTTTTATGCCGTACCATACTATCGGCCGTTTTGATGGACTTTTTATGCCTTATCGATACTAACTGACTTTTTATGCCTTACTATACCTATGACGTTTTTAAGAGCTTTTTTAGCTTCCTATACTAATGAACGTTTTTTGATGACTTTTTATGCCTTTACTATACTATGATTTTATGATTTCAAATCGCCTTCACTATACTATGGCTACTTTTAATGACTTTTTAATGCCTTACTTACTATGACTTTTTTATGACTTTTATTGCCTTACTCTACTATGAAAATCTTTTATGACTTTTATGCCTTACTATATCTGAATGACTTTTTATGCCTTACTATATACCTATGCTACGTTATTATTGACTTTTTAGTGCCCTTATATTACGTATGACTTTTTTATGACTTTTTATTGCTTACTTACTACAAAGACTTGTTTTTATGAAACTTTTAGCCTTACTATAGCTATGGAAACTTTTGATGACTTTTATGCTTTACTATACCTATGACTTTTTATGCCTTAACTATATCTATGTGACGTTTTTAAGACTTTTTATGCCTTACTATAATGTGACTTTTGATGACTTTTTTATGCCTTACTTATACCTAATGAAGCTTTTTTTATGAACCACTTTTCATGCTTATCTATATCTATGTATTTTTTTTATGACCTTTTTATGCTTACTATACTATGACTTTGTTATGCGTTACTATACTATTAACGTTTTAAGACTTTTATATGCTCTTACTAATATCTATGACTTTTTTATGACTTTTTATCCTTGCTATATCTATGACTTTATGCCTTAGTAACTATGACGTTTTAATGACTTTTTATGCCTTACTATAACTGATGACTTTTTTATGGAAGCTTTTTATGCTTACTATGATCTATGACTTTTTTATGACTTTTTATGCCTTACGCTATACTATGATTTTTTTACTGTTTTTATGCGCTTTACTGTATACTAGTGACTTTTTAATGCTTACTATACTATGGAACAGTTTTTATTGACTTTTTATGTCTCTACTATATATAAGACTTTTTAATGCCTTTTACTATATCATGAAGTTTTGGATGACTTGTTTATGCCTTACTAATATACCTATGAGCTTTTTATGGCTTACTATACTATGGACGTTTGTTTATGACTTTTTTATGCCTTTGGCTATACTAATGACTTTTATGCTTTTAGTATATCTATGACGTTTTGAATGACTTTTTTAATGGGCCTTACTATACTATGACTTTTTATGACTTTTTATGCCTTATATAACTATGGATCTTTTTTAAGACTTTTATGCCGTTCTACTCGATAATGTGACTTTTTATGGACTTTTTATGCCTTACTATACTATGACTTTTTCTATGACTTTTCAGGCCTTACTATAGGCCATCTGACTTTTTTTATGATTTTTTATGGCTTACTATAGCTATGAACTTTTTAATGCCTTGACTATACTATGGAAGTTTTATGACTTTTTTATGCCTTAACTATACTTATGATTTTTTATGACTTTTTTATGCCTTACTATACTATGAACGTTTTTATGACTTTTTTATGCCCTTATCTGATACTAATGACTTTTTATTGCTCCTTACTATATAGTGACTTGTTTTATTGAAACTTTTTATGCCGTTACTGAATACTATGACTTTTTTTATGAACTTGTTTTAATGCCTTAGCTATACGTATGACTTTTTATGCTCACTTATACTATGACGTTTTTATGACTTTTGTATGCCTTACTATATGTCTAATGGACTTTTTAATGATTCTTATGCCTTACTATATAGCAATGCTTTTTTAATGACTTTTTAATGCCTTAACTATATCTATGAACGTTTTGATGAACTTTTTATGCCTTACTTATATAACTATGATTTTTATGCTTACTCCTAATATGCTAGTTTGAGAAGTGAGACTAATAGATCGTGACTTTTTTTTATTGACTTTTTTGCCTTAACTATAAGCTATGACTTTTTTATGACTTTTCATAGCCTTACTATCTATGACTTTTTTATAACTTTTTTATGCTCTTGACTATGACATGGACTTTTTAATGCCTTACTATAGTCTATTGTACTTTTTTGATGATTTTCACTGCTTTAACTATATCTATGGACTTTTTTATGACGTTTTTTATGCCTTACTATTACTTATGCACTTTTTTATGCCTTATCTATATCTATGTACGTTTTTATGAACTTTTATCTCTTTAAACTATACCTATGACTTTTAAATGACTTTTTAATGCCTTACTATAACTATGAGTTTTTTATGACTTTTATCCTTACTGAATACTATGACTTTTTTATGCCTTAGCTATATCTATGACGTTTTGATGGACTTTTATGCCTTAGCTATTACTATACTTTTTTAGCCTTACTATATAGCTATGACGTTTTATGATTTTTACATGCCTTACTATATCTATGACTTTTTTAATAACTTTTTATGCCTTACTATACAATGACTTTTTTATACTTTTTATGCTTACTATTACTATGAACGTTTTGATGATTTTTATGCCTACTATAACTATGATTTTTTCGATGCCTTATAATACTTATGACGTTTTTAAGACTTTTATTGCCTTACAGATATATGGCTGACTTTTTTATGAATTTTTTATTGCCTTACTTATACTTATGACTTTTTTAATGAACTTTTCATGCCTTTACTCATACTATGGATCCTTTTTTATATGACTTTTTATGCCTACTATTACTATGACTTTTATGCCTTAACTCATACTAAATGACGTTTTTTATGACTTTTTTATGCGCTTACTATAACTAATTGACTTTTTTATGACTTTTTTATGCCTTACATACTATGACGTTTTTAAACTATGACTTTTATGCAATTACTATAAATCTATGACTTTTTATGCCGTTACTATACTATGACTCTTGTTAAATGACTTTTTATGCCTTTACTATATCTATGACTTTTTTATGACTTTTTTGCCTACTATATATACTATGACTTTTTATGCCTTACTATACTATATGACGTTTTGGATGACTTTTTAATGCTTAACTATACATGACTTTTTAGATGCGCTTACTATACTATATGAACGTTTTGATGACTTTTTATGAGCCTTACTAGTAATATGACTTTTTATGAATTTTTATATCTCTCTCAAAAGTCATAAAAATGTCATAGAATAGTAAGTCATAAAATGTCATATTATAGTATGGAATAAAAATGTCAAAAAACGCCATAGAATAGTATGGCATAAAATGTCATAGTATAGTATGTCATAAAAATGTCAAAAACGTCATAGAATAGTATAATATAAAAATGTCAAAAAACGTGATAGTATAGTATGGCATAAAACATCATATTATAGTATGTCATAAAAATGTCAAAAAACGTCATAGTATAGTATGGCATAAAAAGTCATAGTATATTATGGCTTAAAAATGTCAAAAAACGTCATAGAATAGTATGTCATAAAACGTCATATTATAGTGAGGCATTAAAATGTCAAAAAACATCATAGTATAGTATGGCATAAAACGTCATAGTATAGTAAGGCATAAAAATGCCAAAAAACGTCATAGTATAATATGGCATAAAAATGTCAAAAAACGTCATAGAATAGTATAGTATAAAAATGTCAAAAAACGTCATAGTATAGTATGGCATAAAACGTCATAGTATATTATGGCATAAAACGTCATATTATAGTATGTCATAAAAATGTCAAAAAACGTCATAGTATAGTATGACATAAAACATCAAAAAACGTCATAGTATAGTATATCATAAAATGTCATAGTATAGTATGGCATAAAAAAGTCAAAAAACGTCATAGTATAGTATGGCATAAAACGTCATAGTATAGTATGTCATAAAAATGTCACAAAATGTCATAGAACAGTATGGCAAAAAAATGGCAAAAAATGTCATATTATAGTATGGCATAAAAATGTCAAAAAACGTCATAGTATAGTAAGGTGCAGTGTTTCATAAAAATGTCATAGAATAGCAAGGCATAAAACGTCATATTATAGTATGGCATAAAAATGTCAAAAAACGTCATAGAATAGTATGGCAAAAAAATGGCAAAAAATGTCATATTATAGTATGGCATAAAAACGTCAAAAAACACCATAGTATAGTAAGGTATAAAAAGTCACAAAAATGAGATAGTATAGTAAGGCATGAAGTCATAAAAATGTCATAGAATAGTAAGGCATAAAACGTCATAGTATAGTATGGCGTAAAAATGTCAAAAACTGTCATAGTATAGTATGGCATAAAACGTCATAGTATAGTATGGCATAAAAATGTCAAAAAACGTCATAGAATACTATATTATAAAAATGTCAAAATACGTCATAGTATAGTATGGCATAAAAACGTCAAAAAACACCATAGTATAGTAAGGCATAAAAAGTCATAAAAATCACATAGTACAGTTAGGCATAAAAATGTCAAAAAACGTCATAGTACAGTATGGCGTAAAAATGTCAAAAAATGTCATAGTATAGTAAGGCATTAAAAGTCATAGTATAGCATGGCATTAAAAATGTCAAAAAACGTCATAGAATAGTATAGTATAAAAATGTCAAAAAACGTCATAGTATAGTATGTCATAAAACGTCATATTATAGTGAGGCATTAAAATGTCAAAAAACATCATAGTATAGTAAGGCATAAAACCTCATAGTATAGTATGTCATAAAAATGTCAAAAAAACTTGATAGTATAATATGGCATAAAAATGTCAAAAAACGTCATAGATTAGTATAGTATAAAAATTTCAAAAAACGTCATAGTATAGTATGGCATAAAATGTCATATTATAGTATGGCATAAAAATGTCAAAAAACGTCATAGTATAGTATGACATAAAACGTCATAGTATAGTATGTCATAAAAATGTCAAAAAACATCATAGTATAGTATATCATAAAGTGTCATAGTATAGTATGGCATAAAAAAGTCAAAAAACATCATAGTATAGTAAGGCATGAAAATGTCAAAAAACGTCATAGTATAGTATATCATAAAATGTCATAGTATAGTATGGCATAAAAAAGTCGAAAAACATCATAGTATAGTATGTCATAAAAATGTCAAAAAACGTCATAGTATAGTATATCATAAAATGTCATAGTATAGTATGGCATAAAAAAGTCAAAAAACGTCATAGTATAGTATGGAATAAAAATGTCAAAAAACGTCATAGAATAGTAAGGCATAAAAAGTCATAAAAATCACATAGTACAGTTAGGCATAAAAATGTCAAAAAACGTCATAGTATAGTAAGGCATTAAAAGTCATAGTATAGCATGGCATTAAAATGTCAAAAAACATCATAGTATAGTATGTCATAAAAATGTCAAAAAAACATTGTAGTATAGTAAAGCATCAAAAGTCAAAGTATAGTAAGGCACAAAAAAGTCAAAAAAAGTCTTAGCATATTAAGGCATAAAAATGTCAAAAAACACCATAGTATGTCATAAAAATGTCACAAAACGTCATAGTATAGTAAGGCATAAAACGTCACTGAATTAATGGACCCTGTAACATGCACATGATGTTTCCTGGACATCATGTGTGTGCACATTTGGATCAGCTGTACACTCAGAGAAGGATTCCTGAAGGAAAACGATGGTTTGATTTAATTACAGGTTGTACAGAAATGGTTCCACGACAGCTCGTACACCCTGGAGGCCGCTGCCGTCACCGGAGCTTTGATTTCCCTGGCAATTAAAGTGGTTTTATTATGGGGCCTCATCAGACTGGTGCACAGCTTCGGCCAAGGCCTGAGGGAGAGGAGTAAGTACAGTCTGACATCACTGCTTTTTCTTGGTTTCAGTACTTCAGAAGTTCCTCTGAGTGGAAAGACAAAACCAACTCTAAATGACAGAAACATGAACTACTGCAGTCACAAATTTCAAAATATCCTGAACCTCTTCCCTCTTCATGTTTCATTATCACATTTCATATTCTGAGAAAAGTGACTTTTCCTGACTGTTCTCACCTTGAGGGTTTACTGATATCTTGGTTAGAAAGCAGCAGAATGCAAAAATTGTGCTGTTTATTGTACTTTTTTTTTTTTTTGCAGTGTTTGCACCCAGCAAGTGATAAAAACACAGAGGGATCGTGGAACCAAGGACACAGCTGCACTCTGAGGGCCGAACAGCTCAGATTCATATTCATTAACTCCACCAAAATGACATCAAAAAAGCCTAATGTGCCGTTTCCTGTTTCCACTTTTATTTTATTTAGCTAACATTTCTTTTGTCGGTGTGCCTGTTGTATCTACAGGATGTGAAGAACCACAAATCAGCTTAAGCATTTTTTGACTGAAACGATATGAAATGCCTTTGTAGCTTAAATTCGTAACAGTTTACAATTGTTCTCTATGTGTAGTCACCAAAGTATTTTTTATGTGGCCAACAACCTCCATTTAAAAAATAGTTCTTATCTTAAAATAACCTTTCTGCAAATTATATTCAAAGTCGACTGATTTTAGTTTTGCTTTTTTAAATCGTAATTGTCTGACTTAAAGCTTGTGATTGTCTAGACTAGACTTTTTTGTCCAACACTGAAATATTTTTATTAATATTCTTTTTTACTAAACTTTCTGCTGCACTTTACTGCACTTGCTCAAGTGTTTTTTCATTCAAGGTTCTTAATAAAATATCAAAACCATACTGATGTTGTGATCTGTTGCTGAAAAGGACAAGTGAACAGGAAGTTTATTATAGTTTCAGATGTATGAGTTACATCCAGATAACTTCTTCATTTAGTGTTACCTTAACAAACTGAACGACCTCAACCACAGTCATTTACAGCAAACATGAACCGAAGGTCTGGTTTCAGGTGTGATACAAAGGGATCCAAACTTCCTGGTTACATTTTCTCTGTTTATTAAAGTGCTCTAGAAAAAAAAAAAAAAAAAGAAAAAGCAGAATTCATATTAGAAACATGAACAAATTTACCGATACAAAAGTCAAGAGTAAAGAGTATCAGAGTTACAAAAGTGAAAAGCACTTTGAAGGAAGAGTCGACAGTTCTTTGTAGAAAGCCAAAACCTGGGTGTTTACAGAACTGGTTTTACTGGGACTGAACAGTTCAGACCACCGACTGAAACAAACTGCATCGGCCGGTTATGACACGTTACGACTATTAGACTAGCTTTAGTTGTATTTGAATGTTCAAGTACTTCCACGAGTATTTCCGACCAATTCTGACCAAAACCTTCTTAAAAAAACAAACAAAAACAAAACCTTCATCAAAAAAAAAAAGAACTAACGACTGAAGAGCTCATTAATGTAAAAAAGTACCAAATAGATTTATTTTCAGCAATGATACATTGTAAACTGGTTAATAAACATATAGACGTTACAAAATACATCTTATTCAAGCATCACATGTATGTACAGACTCAGAGTTAAAGGAATGATTGCCTTTCAGAGCTCGGTTGGTCCTCTTGAGAGTTACAACAGGTTGACACCAATGTTTGTCTTTTTTCACCCCGACACATTTTGTTGAGCCAATTCACAATGTAAATATATATAAACATATATATATATATTAACATCTAGACATTAAATCTGAACAGATATGTAAGGTAGGCCACCTCAGAGTATTCAGCACAGGCTGCACAGCGGCAGACTTGTAGCAAACTGAGAAGAAAGGATGCACCAACGTCTGTAATAATTCAATCCCTCAACACACACACACACACACACACACACACACACACACACACACACACACACACACACACACACACACACACACACACACCACTAAATCACCCACAGCCCACAGACATTGGTCTATAAAAACTAGAGTTCAGCTATGGCTTAAAGGACATTTTAAAAAACAGACATTTAAAAAGACGCTGACGACGTCTGACCTGTCGTCTGTTTGTCTGGAATGAACATCACGTTACGTGTCGTTCAGCGCCTTCACTACATGACTGAACAGAGAAACTATGGGACAGACGACATCATTCAGTTAGTCAGATCGAGTGTCAAAGACAGTCGACATGTGAATATAGTGAAAATCTGCAAAACCACAAATCTGTGCAAGTGAGTGATTAAAAAAAATTACCATGATGTAAACCTTGAAAAATAATATTTCTATACATTAACGATACCAGTGTTTAAGGCACATCTGTACAGTTGGGCCACTATTGCCAAGTAGATGCTTTCATTAGGATGCACCTGAAAGTTGTGGTAAATAACATTTGTCATTCAGTTTTTCCTGATTTGATTAATAACACAATTTGGGAAAGTTTTATCAGAATTTTTTTTTTTTTTTTTTTTTTAAATATAAAGAATTTTCCATAAAAGTGCAACATGGCCTTCAGCTGAGAAAACTGAGAGAAAAAGCTCCTGTTGTTTATAAAGTAGTGGATGTGTCCCTGACACCTGCCGCAGAGATTTAAAAAAAGTGCTACAACAGACTTGATAACACCCGTCGAGAGTAATGCAACAACTCAGCTTACACAGTTTAGTCCACGAGCCTCCCGAGCTTTGCATTTACCTCTGATTACAACTTTGTCTACAAACTGCATCGGACCACAGGCCGGTGTTCACAGCATACAGGGCCAACGCTGGACCAACAGTGAGGCCAGACTCCGTTCAGAAATCCACCATTTTAACAAGTTTACACATTAGACGTTAAATGGTATTTTGTGTAATTTTACAAGCTCTTCGTTCCTGCTGCATATTTAATATATATTCCGTGTAAACGTAGGCAGGTCGTTATCCTGGTTCTCTGAGGAGAGGTTCTCTATGGAGACCCAAAGTGTTCAAAATACTGCAAAATTATTTTGTAACTTGTTAAAACTCAGTTTCATTATTTATTCTTTTATTTTCATAGTAACAGATTTATAAATTTCCTTTTTGCTTCATTATAGAAGTTTTTTTATTTCAAAAGTTTGCTGGTGTTTTTATATTTGCATTTATAATTTATAATTGTCACTTTTCAAAGACAGTTGAGTTTCAGTTTCAGCCAATCACAAGCCCGCAACCCCCCAGCACTCAACAACTGTTATTAGCTAGCAGCTAGCTAACTAGCTCTAAAATAGCCACAGACTGTAGTAGACAGATGAGACAGTGGTGTGTGTCTTTGTCTCTGTGGCAGCACGACGCAACTGAGGTAACTGTAAGAATTTGTAAGAGTAAATTGTAAGAGATTTACAATTTTTTATGAAATAAATAAAACTGTTACTACAGAAAGAAGGTGAAATAACATTTTATAATCAGAATTTGAATTTTCTGTTATTTCAGTTATTTATTTTGTACTTTATTCATATGAGTATTTGTTTTATAAATGTCTTTGACTTTGGGGTTTCATAGTTTTCCTCTTTTTCTCACACATGAATTCAGCCAAACTACAAACTGAGGACCACAGTGAATGTGCTGTTTGGCCCGGTGCTTGTTAATTTACCGCATTATTCTATGGATTCATTTTATGAATGAAGAGCGACGTTACTGTGACGGCCGAGTTTGGTGACACCTTCTGTCCATGAAACGGCACAGAGCACAGTGGAGCTAAAAGTCCTGGAGACCTCGGAGAACACCTTGAAGATCGTGGAATCGGCCTCAGAACTCCTCGTCCTCTGAGCTGAGGTAGTTCTGCTTCTTCCTCACGTTCCAGTGCAAACACTGGGCCAGGCTCTCGAACCAGTCGTTGACCGGGTCCCGGAAACAGATGGAGGGAACGGGGAAGCAGGAAGTGGTGATGGTAATACTGGAAAAAGGAATGAGTGAAAAAGAAAAAGGTTGAAAAAGGTCCTGCAAGCTGAACGAGGAAGGAGAAGTCACAGGTATTTGCAATCACAAGAACAAAAGAGGAGGTGTTGACATCTGACACAGTAACACAACTTCCCTCTGAAGCAACAGTTTTGACAACTCTGACAACTGAGTGGCAGCTCATTTCAAGAGGCAGAGGTGATTATCTTTGGATGAGTTACATAAAGGAAGGAGGAAGAAGTAGGATCTGGCACAGGGGACTCTCCTGGCCTCAAGCCCATTAAGCATTAATGAGGTTACGTAACAAAAGCCTGTAAGTGTCGAGGCAGCTGCCGAGGGAGTTAAACTTATTATCCATTACCAGACCTGCTGGCTTTATTTTTGCTTAATTTATTCTGCTCAGCCTCATTGTCTGCCGTGATGACAAACATGCATGTGGACTAACCTGTCTCCGTGGCAGATCTCTTGTCTCTTTCTTCCATCAAACGACACCCAGGCTGTGTTTCTGGCGTCACGGGACAGCATGATCTGAAAAACACCAACAGCAAAGAATTCAGAAAATTCCCAGGAGGAAACAGTTTGTTTGCACAGGTGAGAGAAAACATGTTTTCTGCCCTCGGTGCTCAATTCACATGAGATCTGCTCCTTTTTAAATCACACGACTGAAACACTGTTCAACAAAATACTTAACACACATCTGTAGCATCTAAAATTAATTGTTAACCAACAGTCAGTGTAAATACCTTGAGCTCCACTCCAGCAGGCACCACAATGGGTCTGAAGGAGAGCGAGTGGGGGCAGATGGGGGTGATCATGATGGCGGGGACGTTGGGATGGATCATGGAGGCTCCCGCTGCCACGGCGTACGCGGTACTTCCTGTAGGTGTGGATACGATCACACCTGAGGACGCACAGAGACACAAACCGTGTTAAAAGTTGTTTTTATTGTTGACAATTGTTGCGTTCAGGAACGACCTGCCTCGAGGAGACGAGGCAGAGTCAGTGACTTCTTTTAAATCACTTCTTGAAACTCATTTTTATAGATTTGCTTTTATGTGTTGTCGTCTTTTTATCGTCCTTCTATTGCTTTCATTTTTTATTTTGAACATTTTGAATATTTTATCGCTTTTATACAACATCTAGTCTCCCTAACTTACAACGTACATATTAATTATTATTATTATTATTATTAAATGTCAGATGAAGGCCGTAAGTTTCCAGAGTGCGAAGTGACGTCTTCAGACCGACAGAACAAAAGACTTTAAATATTAAAGAACATGAAACATGGAGAAGCTGAAACCAGGAAATGTTCGGCAATAAACTGAGTATCAAAAGTGACCTTTTATTTTTGGAATTCATCAACTGACTGATTTAGACATACATGATTATAAATGACTATAACAAGGACTAATGTCAATGAACTGTATCACCACTGAACAGAAAACTCCTGCAGGACCTGAACCATCCTGCTGCACCACATTTGGAGAGAATAGCTGAAGTATAATCTGTATCTAGTTGAACATTTCTTCCCTGATGACGAGATTAAACCGTCACCATATGTGTTAACGTGTGTATAAAGTTTAATAGGTCAATAATTCTGTCGCTAAGCTGAACACAACCAAGTACGACTCACGTTCAGAGGTTTGACCGCTGACGAGCGTTTTAAAGATGTGAACCTTTAAATAGATTCTTCTCTGGGTGCGTATTGTTTATTTAACGAATGTCCTCCAACACGACTAGAAACTTCTGTACAGAGTGCACGGCATTCTGGGAGGTGAAGGCCAGTGAGAGGCGCACAGACTAAACTTTGCCCCATCCACATGTATTCCTATCTTGTTGGGGCTGTCAGACAGATTCTGTATTAAACACCACTCTCTCCGGGGAAAAGGAGAAGAGCTTCATCTCTAACAACACACAACCCTGATGTGATTCATGTGTCACGCTCTCTCGCTCTGGACTTGAGGGAAACAGAGATCATCAGCTCGCTCACCGTCTCCCTGCACTGTGGTAATGAGGTGTCCGTCCAGGAAGAGGTCGACGTTGGAGAGATAAGAGGAGGGGCCTCTGTCCACCACCACCTCGTTCAGCACCTGAAAACAAACAACATTCACGCGTTAACTTCTGCAGAATCAGCTCTGCGTCTACGTCACTGACGCCTGAGACCGCCAGCAGTCGGAGTCCACACACACACACACACACACACACACACACACACACACACACACTGCACCAGTTCTGCCACATTGCGCAGCTGAGTCCTGTAATTACACACAAACACAGAAAAGAAGAAAACAAGACTAAAAACATGCTTCAGCTCACACGTTTAAACACGGCTGAAACATGTCGCCTCTTCTCTCCTGAAGAGCCAGTTAAATTAGTGCAGCTCATACCTGCTGTCTGAGCTAATGACACTGTGTGTTTTAAACACCCTCGGGCATCAGAGTGAAGACAGCTGAGTCATGACGACATCACATGGGTGAGCCATTTTGGTGTCGACATGTTCAAGCCCTTGTTTTCTCTCTGTCACGGTGTCACAGCAAATATTCAAGCATTTCTATTTTTACTGTTGCTGTTATTGATGCTTTTTTTTTTTGTTTTCGTTATATTTAAATATTGATATGTACATTATTATGTTAATTATCCTTTTTTAAGTATTTGATATTTGTCATTATGCAGTTTTTCTCTCTTTGTTCTGTCACTTTGCTGCTGTAATGCTGCACATTTCCCCACTGTGGGACTAATAAAGGAATATCTTATCTCCTCCACCCTGGATCTTTGCTGCCTACGATCACTGAAGAACCAGAACCAGAGCCAATCATCTCCCAGCGTCGTCAAACAAAGACACATTAAATCTCCCTGCACATATATGCAAGGAGAGTGTGAATATTAATGCTGGGTTGTGCTTCACGAGCGGGAGATAACGCAGTCCTGCTTTAACGTGCAGACTCTACCTGATACTGCACGGCTTTGCGGCTGCTTTCGATGTCCCCGTTGGTCAGGATGATTCCCTTCTCGTCCACTCTGGCCTTCTTCTCCCAGTTCTCTTTAAGCACTCGCACTTTCAAGCGACTTCGCAGCACGATAGCAGCATTTCCTGTAAACAACGCAGGTGTAAATATATGTAGTGTACGTGTGTGAGATATAGTTTTCTCTTGTAATAGAAAACTGGAGCACAACAAGCTTCAGGAGCGTTCATGACCTAGAAAGACGGAGACTGAGAAACAGGTTTGGGAACATTCAGTACCTTCGATAATTTGGGTGACCTGAGACTTATAGGTGTCAAACTTGAAAGGAGTCAGGAAGCCCAGGGAGCCCAGGTGAAAGGCCATAACTGGTGGAACGCTCTCCTTCAGGTAAACAAAGGAAGGAGGAAGAGGTTGGTAAACGTACAAACCCACACAAACTTCTTTATTTGTTTTTAAAGTGACGGCGGCTGAATACCTGGAAGAGCGAAGATGCATACAGCAAAGTCCCGTCTCCACCGAGACAGATGATGAAGTCCACGCGGTTTGAGATGTCATCAAGATCTGAAAAAACAAAAACAAACACACAAACATCAAGATAAGAAACAATCGTACAGTGTCCTTAGTGATCAGAACAAAGATGGCCGCCTGCTTTTCATACCTTCTCTGAAAGTGCAGAATTTCTTCGTAATGGCCCCAAAGTTTTCATCCCCTGAAATGGCCGGGTCTTCCAGGACTTTTTTTTCCACGTAAACAATCAAGTTTTTCACCTACAACGAAACAGAAGGAGACGATAACAGCTGCTGCATCTGAACAGACCGTAACCATGCCAACCCGTTATTTTCACAGTCAGTTGGCGTTGTACCAAACGATCATGTTTCCTTTACACCTGGAGGATATGATTTACAGGCCGGAGCGTCTCTGTTACAACATTACGTTTAGTTTATGGTCCGTTGTTGTGACACGTTACCTTGAGATTTTGATGATATTAGGATTGAATGTTCAGCCCTGACTGCATCCAAGGAGGGGCCTTGAAATCAACGCCAACTCTTTGTGGCACGGATGTAAAAGTAAAATCTGGTTTCTGTTCTGACTGTTTTTCAGGAGACGTTGAGTTTTGATCCCTCGCCATCTCCCCCAAACACAAACGCTGACACATGCGTTTGTGGTCAACATGCCGGCGCGTGTTCGTACCTCGGTGAGAAACGTGCAGAGCTCTTTGAAAGGCTCGAGCAGACTGGCATCTCGGATCTTCTTGATCACAAGGACACTTTTTGGTGGCTTGTTCCACGTCAGTCTCTGGCTGGCGGGATCCTGAATGTGCCTGGACACAAAAACACACAGTTCACCTCAGGAGAGAAACACAGACTCAACAGCTGATGTAAGATCTGTTAACTAACTGAAGCATTGTACTGTTCATCATAACCAGGACTGCTTAGCACACATCCAATTAGAGACAGCGGCTTAAAAGTCTAGCTCTGTTACCACATACTGTACTTCACTAACTCCCCATGTGTCGTCTGCAGGGCCGTCTCCTCAGCTCAACCCTTGACAGAGACCGTGGGATATTATTAGCACAGTGTAAAATATAAAACAAAAAACAAAAGACACATCTGTGAAAAAGACAAGATAGAAGTTTCTCAGAGTAAAAACACATTTTAAAAATACCAACTAACAGGAGACGTTCCCACAGGATGAGCACTGATCCAAATCATATGGGAAAACGGGTCGAAGTTGAAACTGAGAAATCACAAAGGGGTCCAAGTCTTGGATTATCGAACAACACCGAAGTCTGTTGACTTGCGTTAGTTACGGCTCTGTCATACGTAGAGTTTGGTAAGTTACTGATTGAACAACGGCCTGCAGTCTACGTCTTATACAAGGCTTTACTTGTGTGATGTGATTATGGCTTTTAAAGGGCCATTTTCTAAATTAACAGAAGTGAGCATTCATGCATTTTTGTGTTGGCTCTGTTGTGTCACGCACGCTACTGTAGTACAGCAGTAGTGGTGAAAAGATTAGTCTTAATATGAAGAAATATGTCATTAGATTAAACTGCCCTCACTAGATTTGAACAAGAAATTAAAGGAAATGACGAACACGGCTTTGAATAACCGTCAAAGGATCAATACATAATCTTTACTTGCAGGCGGCTGCTCACACACGCTGCACATAACAGACATTTTCTCTGCTTTAAAAAAAGCTTGCGAATCAGCATCAGCACCACAATCTGACATTTACGGCAATCACATGTGGAGAACGGCTGTTTCAAACCTGGTTAAGAGCAGCCGTATCGAGAGAAGTTGAGTGAATATATTCAATACATCCAGCTGTCATCACGTGACGTCGAAGACTAAATGATTTACTGAGAGCTGTAACACAACATATAACAGCTCAGGCGTTCATGACTTCAGGGCCTCTTGCACCTAACATGTTGTTTACCTTTCCGAACAAATCTTGATAACCTGAATCTCTTCTTCTTTTTTTATTGTTCCCCTCTCCACATTTCTCCACACGTGTGAATACGAGCTGCTGCTGACCCGTACGACGATTAACGAGTCATTTTTTTGTGCACTCTGACACGTCTTCCCACCGTGCCAGATCTCCATGGTGATCAATCTACTATTGTTGGTCCAAGATAAATATTGAAATTATCAGACAAACTCACGAAAAACAAACATAGCAACGTGTGATTGCTCGGAAGCTGCAGCAACAGAATGTATTCCCGCTCTTTCACTTTCAGGGTTTGAAAAAAAAAAAAGCAGCATAAGAAAGCAGCATCATTATAATATCCTGTTCCTGTTTTTTCTCCCCTCAAAAAGTATAAAATCTCTAAAAGCAATATTTTGCAATCAAACACAAAAACGCCACAAAAGAAGCCTTAAAATTGCCACAGATGATTTGCAAAAGCAGTGACCAGTATCAGATTGCATGTTATTGTGTCTGTCACTGTGGCAACTGAATCTTTACAAAAACACGGTCAAACATTTCCTACATGAAGTGAACCTGACTGACCCAGACGTGGACAAGCACAAGTGGGAAATTGAAACTGCGCGGGGGTCGAGTTTCACAAACAAACACAGTTCATTAGCATTTGAAACGGCGTGAAGCTGTGATCTATTCATGAACATTTCCTCCTCCCACCACCTCAAAGCGTCCACGCCCTGACCCTCTGCTTTCATCCAACCACCCGGCTCAGTCCACATCGCAGGGCCGACGTGCTGTTACAAACACAGTGTGTGTGATAACACGCGAAAACACTGCCACTGCTGAAGTGTTCATACTGCCAGTTGATACGATACAACCAATCCACCTCACCCCACCCCTGCAAACCCAGGACAAATACACGTTTGTTAACTGTTCTTAAAAAAGGAAAACATTATTCTCTACTTTATCCAAGCGTTAGAAGCGCAGCTCTGGCGTGACATCAGTTAATATCACTTTTAGCTGACTGCAGTGAAGCCCTCTGAACATCTGGTTGGCAGTAATTCCCACACTGCCTGCTGCCAGTTAATATTTCACCTCATGAAAGCAGAGAAGAAGAAGAAGATGCCGCTCTCACCATTTCCACACTTTGTTCTCGTTGTGGTTCCCCGGTGTGTCCTGCAGTACGCACTGGTTGAACTTCATGACTGTACACATGTAACAAGGATGCTGCCTCTGGTTTCGACTCAGCCGGAGAACGGAGCTCAGTCCAGGTGGCCCGCTCCGACAGAACAGCTCATTCTGCCTCTAACAACTTCCTCCTGTGTTACACATTGTGGAGCAGCAGCAGCAGCAGCAGCAGAGATTTGACTCTGTTTCACACAGCTGTGAGTCAGCCGCCGGCCGTCTGAGAGGCTGAGCGAGGGTGAGAGTCTCTCCATGCACTGTGGTTGGGCTGCAGTATCAGCTACCAACCCCTCCAGCTGGATTCACTGTGGCTATATTTGTTCCAGTTCCAGTGAGGACTTAACACTTAAACCTCCCTCGTGCGTTCTGCTGCTGAATTAAAGCTCTCACTCATCTTAAGGTTGACTTCATCTCAGCCCCCGCCCACTCTGCTCAGCCGGACACACCCATTTAGGGGAAGTGCTTTCCTTATTGGACAGGTGTGTTTTACTGAAACACAACAATGACACCACTGCTGCTGCTAAAGTAGTATATCCAGCTATTATAGCTCAGTCAGACACGTACTGTTCCACAGTCATTCTTTATATAATACGTTGAGGCTCTTCCAGTGTTTTTATGTCAGGCGGCCCAGCCTTCATGTTAGATTACTACCAGCTTTCAGGAAGAAACAATCTGGTCTGGTGACATTCAGGAAGGGGAAGTCCAGGGTGAAATTTATCAACAGGGCTTCGTGGGTAAATGATGCAACGCTGTATTATGGGAATACAACAGGATGTAGTCGAGCTTCCTAATATCCCATTACAGAGTGAGTTAAACAAAACCAGTTCTGTTAATGTAGACTTATTAAATATTTCTGAACTAAGGACATATACTATCTTGGATAATAAAACGGTATCAGGCGTTGTAGTAAAAAATGTGAATGCAAACAACATCTACACCTGCTTTTTGATTGGGAGGAATCAGCATTTATAAAGAAACACGTGCAGGAATGTGGAAACTACCCGAAGAGATTTCAACACTATCAACACTACTTCTACCAGGGCTACTCCAGAAATGTAATCAATATCTAATAATTAATACACGTTCTCAGGACTGTCTGACTTTACATGTTCCAGCAGTATATACCAGTCTTCATATGTCGCGCCCCACTGGTGCGGAATAACCTGCAGAACAGACTCGACACACTGAAACCAGCAGGTGAATTCACAAGTATGATTACAAGTCTAACTAACTCGGGGTGTAACTGCTTCACTTCACTGCTTTACATTATCTCTTTTCTAACCTGAGCGTTTATGTCGTCATCTTATTGTCACCTGGTTGAGTATGTTAATGCACTCTGCTCTGATCGCTGTCTGTACAAACACACGTCCACTTGTTTGTATGAATTCATATCTGAAAGTAGATTTGGAATCGCTGAAAATTTTTATTTCTGTTATTAATTTTTCTTTTTTGTTATTTATTTTATATTTCTGTACTTGCACTTGATCTGGATGTGACTTCCTGATCAAATAATATATATATACCGGTATATATATATATAAGTTGTTTATGAGATATGCCCTAATTCAACACGTCCTTGTGTATCTGACTTCAGTTAAAATCTTTCTACCTAAATGTTCTGTCCATCGTCTGCACAGAAAATATTCAACAAGGCTCGAGTGATTCACGTGGGCACAGTGTGACGTACGAGTTCTGAGCGCAGTCAGTAGTATATATCCTAACATATTGTTGGTATGTTCTCACGTGGATTCTGACACCTCTGACATGACAACAGTCGGCAGAGAAGACCAAATAAAGACGACTGAATGTGGGACAGAGTGTACTGATGCGGCCGTCTCCTCGGCTCATTGTTGTTGTTTCACCTGGGGGTGTGTTTCGGGCGTTGGAGGAATTTTCTCTCTGTAGTTGAATGACAAACGTTTTCCAGCAAATAATGCCCAGAACAATAAAAAGACAAACAAGCTAGCTGTGCTCCCTATCTACAACGAGCAGTATCACAACCACACCCTTCCACAGAGAGCGGATCAAGGGTCCAGTGTCAGTTTCCAGGTCCAAACAGCAGCAACTTTACTCTGATTTATGGTGCTGTTCCACCTTTTTTTTTTATTGCTTCACTGCCTGGAACCAAGCAACATGAGTATTATATTATATTATATTATATTATACTGCAGAGTATTTCTCAGTGGGACTGGAACCTCCTGAAATAACCACAGTCTAACCTTTATTTTGGAATAAAGATGACCTGGTTCTGCTACTTTTAACCTGTCGAGCAGCTTTGAGGAAGCTAATCCTTCAATTACTGACGCCTAAAAACAAACAGCGCCCGGGAGCCACTTATGTGACTGTGGGAGTCATAAGGTCAGCAGTCTGACCGAGCCTCCACGGAGTCTCTCGTGTCTCTGCTTACTGATTCATTGTGTACATCTATGCAACAGGTGGACATAATGCAGTAACAAGAACTGCTCTTATGTACAACGCAATCCAACGCAACAGCTCTGCAACAATTAAATATATACGAACCTCTGTGAAGAGGCTGATAATCTGCCAGAAAGGTGCTGATAAAATGTTTGATTGTGGCCTATATTTAAACTAGACTGGCCCTGCAGCTACAGGCTTACACGTGTATTAAATGAACCTGCACCTCTCTTACAGTCTCAACTACAACTAAAAGCTTTGTGTCGGATCTGAAAGTATAAGTCTTTAATCGTTTAATCGTTTAATTAAAAACGCTCAGCACACTATAACTCCAGCTTCTCCAATGTGAACATGTCTGTCTTTTATGTGACGTTTTCAGTGTCACCTCAGTCTTGAGTTCTGGAAAAAGCTAATAAGTGGACCTTGAGTCAACATTAGTGAAACTACTATTTCCAAGGTCAAGAATAAAGATTTTACACTTCAGTATCTTTGGGTTTTGGACTGTGAGTCAAACAAAACAAGCATTTTGATGGAATCAAATTGGGCTTTAAAATATTCTGATAAATAATATTTTTAAATAATTTCTTCACTTTTATAGACAAAACTACTTGATGAGAAAATAGTCATACAATAGTCATACTATTTTCTGTGTTTGTAGCATCATGCTAATTTAACATTCACACACACACACAAAAAAAATAAAAATTCAGGACCGGTGCCAATCAGAGATACATAAATAGTTTTGGTATCAAAAACAAAACAATTTTTTTTTGTGACTTTCTTTTTCATTTATCAAAAGAGAGAGCAACACGAGTTCTAAAATGTTAAATTAACTTAAATAAAAAAAAGTTACGAGCTGATATCGGATTAAAAAACAAGAGAAAAAATCTCTCCAGGATTTTGATTTTTGAGACACATTTCAGTTGCTACCAAAAAGGTACCCAGAATGCAATTCCATGTTTATTTCATTAGACAGCGCATTAAATCCACAATGTGCTTTTTCATTTTCCATTTCATGATCAAAAGTTAGAGCAGGTGCGTTTGTTTGTGAACGGACATGCTGTTTAAATTAAAATATATATAAATGATAATTACAGCAGAGCCAGTGTTTGAACACATCTCATATTATTATTAGCCTTTGGCAGGTTAATAATTACCACCTACCAAACACTGTTTAAACCTACAGAGCCTAAGGTTTGGAAAGATGATCATACAGCAGTGAGTAATATTTAGTGTAAAAGTGCTTTACGTGCTTGAAGCAGAGCAGATACGTGACATCTCCATACACAGCGCAATACTTTCTTTTTACTAACTAACTTTACATAAGAGGATGTTAGGAAAGTTAAGGGGGCCTGCGCTCAAAAGGTTAAATGTTTTCATAAATGACCTTTTTAGGAGAAGTTTAGCACTTACTGTAGATTCAGCAGATACACAGTAAATACACAGGGGAGGATCTACTTTCCTCCCATCAGAAACAAGTCAGAGTGATTAGCCCCGTGCTGAATGCTCAGCAGTGTGGTCTGTTTACACAAGAAGAGTAAATTCAGATTTTTATAGTAAGTAAACAAAGGCTTTTGATGCGTGTGTCTTTATACTTCCTCAACTCATTAACAGCCTTAACTGATGACCAGCAAGATCTAAAAGCAACAGCAAATGGCTTTCATGGTGTTTGGTGCAGCTCAGGTTCAACTCTCACTACCAAACAAACCAAACAAACCAACAGGTACAAACACTCCCTATGATGCAGGAACCGGTGACTTCGTGTGACTTACATTACTGCGTGTGGATTCTGGAGCATGCACGCCTTCGGGCCGAATGTGGTCACAGGGCTTGGTCCATGAAGCGACTGAGTCCTCCTGAAAGAGACGGAGACAAGACAAACACTCAGGTTTAGATAACGGAAGCTGCTGGACAGGTATGAAAATTAAGTCCTCTGCGATTTGTTGAAGAAAAAAAACAACATTCTTTTTAAGTTCAAGTTATTTTTAAACACTAAAAAAAGAAGCGAAAGTTTCCTTTTATTTACAGGTGCAACATGCACAACAACCACAGAACATCTTCTACTGAATTGACAGGAAACTGAGCTGAACTCCAGATCGGACTGTGTTGTGCATCTTCAGACGGACGTCTCTAAAATTCTACATTACTAGAAGAGTCTTTATGTTTCTGATTAAATTCATTTCATTTTTATTCCTTTGTTTGAAGGAAAGTGAAAAGAAATCGAATTAATAATCAGCTGATATCAGATGAATAAATACACCGTAGATTTCTCTGATCACCCGGCCGTGACAAACCACTGGAGTTTATGTTTTACATAACATTGACAAACTGTGCAGCTCTCTGTGAGCACTCATGCTGAACAATAGGTCTGGTACCATATACTGTTTTACTGTATTTCACCACGGGTGGCAAATGGTAATAATTCATTGTAAAACACATGAAAAACAAACACTTCTATCTCCCCTACCTGCAGGACAAACACTGTGTCAGTAAATGATGAAATGAAGCCCGACAGTTTAAATAACCATTAACATGAACACGTCAGATGTGTTAATCCGCAGAACGGCTGCTTTCTGATCAGTGATATTCAGCTGTGGGGCAAAACAAGATGGTCGCCTCGAACTACAGAAGCTTTTCGCGCCGCGCCACACAAATCCTCTTAACAGTCTGATTTTGCAAATTCACCATCTGCTGTTTTCTGCTCCTTAAAGCTGCACTAATCGATATTTTCATCATTAACACTGAGTTAAATGAATGTGTGTGTCATGTGACAGTTTGTTGCTGCAGCGTTTTTCAGCCTTTACAACCTCATTGTTTTGGTTAGAAACACAAATCAAATGTGTTGATAATGACTGTTTATTAACATTTTAGTTATAACAAAGATTCTCTATAACAAAATGACACTTTACAAGCAGCACCAATGGTAAGAGATGGTCTACACTTCCTGTCTCATGAGGGTGCGGTCGTGATTTCTTGTTCGTGTCAAAACATAACAACACAACACAACACTAGATACAGTTTGAATTTACGCCTGATTTTGCTGCTTGTTTTTATCTGGTAGCTTAATATCTGATCAACCCAGAGTTGTAATACTTTCTGTTTTCCCTCCCAAAAACAGTTAAATAACAATAATAGTATTATTACACAAATCAAGGTTTCACATTTATGTCCCTCTAAACTTCTGCGGTTGGAAAGCATCGTCAGCCGCTCTTACTGCAGCAGTGAAACCACAACCAGAATCAACAGAGAGAAAAGAGATCCGTGTGGTCAGATCTAACAAGAGTTCGTCGTGAGACAGAGACAGGTCTCCAATAAAGTTAATTTTTCTCCTGATTTGTCTGAAAAATGCCACGATAACGTCAGGATGTCCTGAAGATCTGTGGCTTGTGACTACAGGGCGAAAGAATCATAATCTGTGATCACATTCAATGATTGTAAGTGCTCGCCTCCTTTCTCAGCTGTCTCTGGTTATAACACAAGATAGATTTGTGTTGTGTGTCTGTCAGATGGTTTTGCTGTTGCCCTCTAGTGGACAAAATGTTTTTTGAACACAGCCTCAAGTTTGACACGTTCACCAACTCAGCAAAGGTGCAAGACAGGAGAAATAAGCCGGGAAACTCCGACACTGCAGCAGACAAGGAACTACATTTCACAACTGCTATTTATACAGCTGGATTGTCCAATAAACTATGACTAACGTGTCATTTGTAATTTCAAACACTGGGTTAGAATTATTTTCATCCAGAGAGACATTTCGGTTTAATCACATGACGGTAAACCATCACATATTATGTTAGTAAAAAGCTGATAGGCTAATGTGAAATAAAAGAAATCAAATTCCTTCAACGCTCAAAGATTATTTAGCAACGTTCAAACTCCAAACTCCAAATATTAATTAATCAGCTTGTCTTCATGTCTGACTTATTTTCAGGCTTTTAACCAAACTCACATTCAGATCCTGAGCACCACTCAGCCGGGGAGCCCGCTTCCCTCATGTCTGGTTTTTATGAGTCACTGTCCTGTAACCACAGAGTGACTCGAGAACATTCTTCCTATTCCAATTTCTAGATGATGGTTTGTTTACTGAAAACACTTTTCTTTTAAATGTCACATAAATGAGAAGTGTTATTGACAAATTAGGAAAAAACTGAATTTGTGGGAGGGTGTTTCAACATCTCACACAAGTTCAATCTGTGAGTGACTGTTTGTTTCCTCATTTCCACATCAATAATGGAAAAGTCCAGATTCGTGCTTTAAAACAAGCCGCCGTCTTTTCACTTCTCTTTGCCAGATACTTAATAACTGTTTCTAAAACATACAAACAGAATCCTTGCACAACCCACAGTGAACAAACATGTGAGGCCTCAAAGATTCTGTTTCCTTGAGGTCATTTCTGTGGCAGATGGTGGGGGCGACTGCACACACATGTACATTTCATAAACGTCTGAAGTGGTGCAACGCAGATCATGTCACAAGGCTGTTTCAAGCATTTCTCAAGCAACTTAGAGCAACAGCGGGTTATTGTGCTGTGACAATGACAACGTGCTCTGTTGGATTAAAGTCTTCATCCATCAGGACCAGACACACCTGGATGTGTTCTTTCAGCTTGAACAGATGTTGGTGTCAAGTTGTCAAGTGATCGTTTTAATCCCTCAGGCAACAGTATGTGAAACAGACATGATGACAGACTGGACTGGATCCTAAACAATAAACAATAATACTGAAATGCAAAGATGGGTTAACTAATAGTGACTTGGTTTATGTATTTTTCTTTGTGTCTCTGGCTGATATCTGTATCCCCTCCACTGTATATATTGTGTTGTTTATGCTGTTTTCTTTATCTTTCTATCTATCTTTCTTCCTGTGTTTCTTTCCTCCTCTCTCATTTTGTATGATGTAATTTTTATTTTTACATTGAGGTGAGGTTTAACATAAGCCCTTGATGGGTTACTTACCTCACCTGCACATTCTCTCCTTTAAAAAACAAACTATACACAATGTATTTCTAATGTTTTATATGTGCGAATAAATCAAAAATCAAAATGTATTTGCTTTAATATTAGTTCACACAAGTGTCACAAGTCTGATGAGTAAATATCAATAGGGTTTTGGCTTAAGTTACCAATAACGTTATTATTATTATTTCTGTTATTGCCGCTAATATCATTATTATTACTATTACTTTTATTGTATGGTCGTCTTTTCCCCTGTGTGCTCTCACTCTCTCTTTCAAAAGGAAGTTTTTCTTTCCCCTGTCTCCAAATGTTTGCTCTTGGTGGGAATTGTTGGGTCTCTGTAAATACTATTATAAAGAAAAGGTCTACACCTGCTCTATTTGAAAAGTAATTGACTTGACTTGACTAAAAGCTGATTTCAAATCTACCTGTGAGACCCTAATCATCAGTAAAAATTCCTGTTTCGTACTACTTTGGCCAGAATACAAGCTGGTTTAAGGAAAGGATGGAAATGTTAACATGTAGTAACCCAGTAATACAATTCTCCTGACCTTTAACTTCAAACATAATCACAGGTTTGTCAACACCTACCTGTACTCAGAGGAGCTGCCGACTGAGGAGGTGCTCAGGCTGCGGCTCTTCCTGTTGCGTCGAGCCAGCCTGCGGCCAGCGACCTCCCCTCCATCACAGGTGGAGCAGCAGTATGGGGCAGCTTCCACTTGCACCTCCTCTCCACCATCCATGTCAGACAGCCAAGCTGCAAGTAAATGGAGAGGGCACATCAATCATTCATGAAGCTCCAGTTCAATGTGAACAGGCTAACAATCATTAGTCAAATCAGTTACACAAATACACAGCCCTGATCTAATCTCCTTTACATGGAGGGAAAAGCTGTTCAGAACTCCGCTGAAAAAAGGGGCAAGTTAACTGATAAATGCAAATACCTTACATAACATTATTTCACTATAGTATAAATAAATACACAAGAGTCAGTCTATAATTCGGCATTCATACAATCCACGAGGACGCATATATTTATGGTGATTTTTAAGTTTTAATATCCATTTAATGCCTTCGATAAATTACAGAAATACCAAGCTGTGCAGTTAAAACAATTCAACAAGTGTTTAACAACGTGAAATGAAGTGCTACCGAGATTTCTGAAAAACTCAGAAGTTATACGTAAATGTAAAGTTGCACATTAGTGGAGTTTTTTTTTCGTAATTCCAGATTAATTCCGTTAAGGTTTTCACGAGTTAGCCTAACTAGCTGGGTAAATAACTAGCTATAACGTAGCTACACCGTGTAATAATCATGTTACGGCTAAACGAGGCTAGCAGCCTTAAGCTAGATAGCTTTGTTATTAAAATCAGATTTTCTCAAAAAGTGTAATTATGGCAAAACGTTAGTTACAATAACTCTTTCTTCGACACGCGGTTTGTGGGGAGATGAATGGCGCCGGACCCAGATGGTACAATATCCAAACTGAAGCTAACTAATACCGTTAAGCTAGTTAGCAAGCGGAGCTATTAGCTAGTCGTGTTTCGGTAAAAAACGTTATTATCACTTAACGCTGGCAGTTACCTACAACGTTACAAGGGACGACACGGATCTGGAGCGCAGCAAACCGCCGTGGGATCAGTGCCTCGCCATCGATTCATGGGATAATAATGTTACACCATCTTACTTTGCAGGAGAGCTGTCAACAGTCAGCTCACCACTTCCTGACACTGACCGACCAATCACAGGGGCCTCTGCTCGCTGACGTCATGTTGGACGACTCCACCAAACTGACCAAAACAAGTGAAAGTTTAGTACTAAGTTTAGGATCAGAATAACAAATAATAAATGAACAACCGTGTAATCACATTTTAATAAATAAACGACACTGTACAGGTGAACGGTGCGACGTTGCATTTTAATTAAATCAGTAATAAATGTACAGCTGCTGTATGAATTAAGTGATGATCCATTATATTAACTGGTTTACAGTCATGTTAATAAATTACTATCTTTTTTTTCATTTTTTTTATAGATATTGGGTTGTGTAATCAACTTTGTGTGGATTTATAACTAAATAATTTTTTTATAATATGTAATTGTTGAGTAGAATAATAATCCGATATAGAAATGTTGCAATTAGAAACATAATAACAATTATTAATATAATACATTTAAATATAATCATATAATATGTAATGAATACACTTTTCTTTTTTATATTGCAACGCACTGCTCAATAATTCAAATTTTAGGTAAGCTAATTGTGACCACTCTGTATATTTGTATGTGTGGTTTGGAAGAAAGAAAGTTCTACATGGCTGTGTCAATTTGAAACTGTCCCATTTTGTCGGGACAGTGATGTAATGTGGGCAAATGATGCAACGTGACTGAATGTGGTCTGACCACAGTGCAGGGCCAGCTCTGTGTTGATGTCTGTCTGGCTCTCTGTCATTTCATAGCTGTGTGTTTTTCTCATTAGATATATAATATTCACGAGTCAAAACTCTATCAAACTTTAACAGAACAGTGCATTTATTAGCCCTTGCAAGTCCTGCCTGATGTGACCTCATGTAAAACACTACTAATACAAACCACAGTAAACTGCAATAGGACAAGGTGGATAAAATCTATTGGATCATTATTGAAGCTCACAGAGTATTTAACCCTCTAAAATAAAATTATCAACCATCCATTCGTAAATGTTGCATAAACATTTGAGCACATTGATTGTCAGTGACCAATGGGGCAATGAGGCAATGTGCAGAACCTAATTCAGTGATAACTAATTTAATGAATGATACCAACTGCCAGGATGTCTGTTTGTTTTAATCCTGAGCATTAGATTATTGTTTAAATTCTGTGCATGTATTGCTTAAATTATTTGATATAAGTGTGATTGAGTAATTAGATTTTTAATTATGGGATTTTGTTTAGACTGACAGGGTGTCAGTCAGTGCTTGTTTGTTTGTTTGTTGTATGTGTATATGCTGTTTGTGTATGAATGATTTTATGTGGACCCCAGGAAGATTAGCAACCGCTGTAGCAGAAGCTAATGGGGATCCAAATAAAGAATTCAATTTAATTTCTCATAATTTATTCTTCAAACTCAAATGTAGGCTCCTTCACTCTGGACTATATGATATGATAATGAAGTTGAGTACTATGTGATGATTAAATGTGAAGTTACATTATTTTGAAAACAATATAGGTTACATATTATTATATATTATTACATATTAGGTATGTACAATTTTTAATATTAAAATATACATTTCAAATCTGGCTTGAAAACCCCCTTATTTTATACTTATGGCCAGTAGAGGGCAGTAAAGGCCGTGGAGTTTTTCCCAAACATCTTCATTGAACTGAAGAGCACTAGTCAAGCTACATTGGGTTTGACAGGGACCAGCACCTGGGGGGGGGGGGGCCCTCACAGTAACTACAGTGTCCCTTCACCCTCAGTGTAAATGCTGACGGACACATCGTGCATGGCTACCGGCACGCGAAGGGAAAAGGTAACTCCATGTAAATGACCGTAAAGAGGAGCCAGGCTGATTCAACAGTGGATAAGAAATTGTTTATTTGACTTGAACATAATTACAAGGAAACCCAAACAGTCTGCAACATTCTAGCTTCAGTGGGAACCGCTCTAAGTGAATCACACTCAACACAGTAGGTCATCTCAAACTGCTTTTTATTACATCTTAAATAACAGTACATTTTAATATAGTTTCTATCTTGCATCCAGCTTTCGGTTGTACACTGACTGACTTTAAAATTAAATACAAAAGGTGAAAAGGGAACAGTGGGGGTGCAGAGCTCTACAGTTATTTGATGGAGAAAGAGAGAAAAGGAAAGGGAATTTAATTAATTTTTAATATTTTTTATTTCATTTTATTTTTTGCCAACTCCAGGCCTAACGCACAATTACAGCACATTTTTTGTACAGAATGTCGCAGAGAAAAAACAGAATGGAAAAAATGTCACTACTGCTAAAGAAAGAGCGTCTCTGTTTACAAGGAGAAGGGAACAACAGAAAATTCTGCCATTCAGATGCTGCAAGATTTTTTTTTTTCATTTTTTATTAAAGGACAGAAAAAAACCTGTTATAAAATGTTTTTCTTGTAAGTGGAATTTTGTTTGCTACAGTAGGAATGAAAATTTATTTGTTCCATTTGAGATTGTGTATGTTTAGGTGAATAAATGTACGTATGCATGTGTGTACAATTTAAACATTTACGTTACTTCTTAATTTGTGGAATCCCTCCCAAGTATGGACCAAGTAACCGTTTATGTTGCAGGGTTTGCTTCTCAAGTGCATAGCTTTGACATTTTAGTTGAATCATGTATGCACGGAGTAGCCAAAAACAAAAAGAAGAAAAAAAAAAAAAAGGAAAGAAAAAGAAAAATATAAATACCATTGTATTGATATATTCAACAGGTTATTTTCTTAAAGAAAAACATCAAAGGACTTAATTCCATATGCACCTTTTTAAGCAATTCTACAGCATGCGATTCTAAGAGATAACCCACCCATGGCAGACAACCAAAATCTTTTTTTTTCGTTTTTAACTTAAAAAGTTTCATTATCATTATTTTCAAACATTGATTTATACAACATGTCATTCACAGAGTAGTAACTGCATTTCCAAGCATGGAATGGGCACCTCTGTTAAAAGAGAAACGTCCGGATTGTAACCGGGCTAAAGTGGAGGTACTCCCTACCCGACCAAATCACATCACCGGTCCCAACCACGGGCAACAGAAACCAGGGAAAACAAAACTAAATTAAAGGAGAAAAAAAAAAAATGAATAAAAAAGGGGGCGGGGTGGATTATGATCCGATGGGTTAATCTTCATTTAATTATTCTACACTGTCGCCAGACAAAAAGGTGTAAGAATGGTTAAAATGGTTTGTATTTTTTTTGTTGTTTTTCGTTTTAAAAACGAGCATTCATTATCATAAACAGCATGTGCTTGGTTAGTTAACTTTTTTTTTCTTTAGACATTATTCTATATATGCAAAGTTTAATTTTTGTGCAAACAAAGATTTGTGGACTACACTGGAAAAAAAGAAACAGTAAAAGTATCATGGGACTAAATATACAGAAGGGCCAGAAGTGGCTTGAGGACTCCCTGTTGAAGCTCAATTCTCTCGCTTTGTTCTCCAGTGGGATAAAGCTGGATTTAAAATGACGTGATCTGGAGGTTCTTTTAGTTGTCAACTTAAAAACAAACAATCTCTAAAATGTGTAAAGACTAGGACATAAAACAAAGCTTTGATCCTCATTTTAAACATTAACTGACAGTTCACTGATCTACTTCTCTTTAACCAAAAAAAAATAAAAATAATGAAAACAACAAAGAAACAAAAATAAACATGGCCAAAAAGCTATTAAGAGTTAGATCACTGTCATGTAATAACCTTCACTCAGACCTGTGTGTAATGAGGACGCAGGACACGTTTGCTTGGTGGTGGCGGCAGCGGTGGTGGTGGGGTGTTTGTATTTTCACTTACTACAATACCAGACCATGGTCATGGGAGGAATGCACAATTTTTCCCTCCCTTCCATTTAGAAACCACTAAATTCCTCAAGCTTTTTTTTTCTTTTTCTTTTTTTGTTGCTGAATGAGTGACAGACAATTGTGCTCTTTTAAATGAGAAGGAGAGAGAGAGAGAATTTTTGCCCTTGATAGTTTTTTGGGGTGTTTGGAGTCAGTATCATGGTGTTTTTGAAAAGATTGGATATGCAATAAAATTGAACATTGTGATGTTGGAATGGTCTTCCACTCAACCTTGGAGTCCAAATGCCATCTGGAATAAAAAAATAAAACAAAGAAATATATATTATTTCATTATCAATAATCGGCAATTTTACTCATTTGCCATCATATATGCACATCACTGATATATGGAATATTTGTAACTGCTAATCAATCAAACGTATACAATCCGGAGACAAAGAAATGCTCATTTATTTATTTCACTCTTGTTTAAGATGTAAAATTTCAAGGCCAATATCAAGTTAACTGAGACTTGACAAGAAATGTCACAGATCAGACAGAAACTGTCCCTGCATGGTATAAAAATAAAAACATCTAAATGGATGAAAAACAAAGTAAATCCAGTGAAATTTAACACATGGCCCCTCAGGTGACATAATTCCACTATATTTAGCTGATGTGATGATGCTTGATTTTTCCTTTTCATTACATTTCATATGCTGCACCTTCATTCTCATCCTCCAGATGGCAGTAAATACAAACTCTAGATGAGTCTCCATGCTGTTACAGAAGCACAGCTCTGACAGCCATCACCAGAGACCCTTCCTCTGGCTTCATTTACCTTCAGACTCTAGTTCCAGATCTTGAGGAAGCTGTCCCAGGACCCTGTTGCCACTGCCATGCCGTCGTCGGTCACACCCAAGCAGCTCACCCGGTTATCATGACCAGCCAGGACACCTACGGAGACAGCAGAGACTGAGACACTGCAGCGACCCCGCTCAGCCTGATGGATATCACATGCTGGGTTAGTCTTGGCTATAGACTGAATTACGTTAATTAATTTCTGTATTAAATGACATGTCTGTGGAAACTTGCAATGTGCTGATGTTTTAGTTTGTTTGTTTAAAACCGTAAAGACTCTCATAGGTGGCCGAGCTTTTAGACACTTACTGAAGGCTAATACTGTCCCAATATGCTGATAATCAATATTCCACCCACCAATGGATCAAATAAGTGTGTGTGTGTGTTATATTTGAAATAGCGTGCTCAGATGTGACCCTCTCTGATCCCTATCCCACAATGCAGTCAATAGCTGTAAAGTATTCATGTCTCCACGGGAGCTCCTCTCTGCTGGAGCAGGTGACTCTTGGTATATTAACGCTTTTTATTCTGTGATAAAACAAAACCAACAACAACAACAACAACAACAGGACTCTAGAGAAGTTGTTTCCTGATCAACAGTTTGTTAAAGAACAGGGAGGTTTGTCATTTTTCTTGAGACTGCAGTCCTCATCTAGTCTCCTGTAGCGTGAACATTCACGTCTGCAGGTCCCACTTCCTACAACCACAAATGCTTATATAACACAACATATATAAAATCATACAACCATCACCTGTATATTGAACTATATACAGACTCCACTGGTTCTGCAGCCACGTGTGACCTGCTGCTCTGTGGTGAAGGGCACGATGTGAGACCCTAAGTCGGCTGTGATGTCAGGTAAAGGTACGACATGAAGATACTGCTGAAACAACAACCTCCGATAAAGAAGCTGCTTCCTGTGTAAATAAATATATTCTTCATCTTGTTTTTTGGACCAATTTAAATGAAGGTTACCATCTTAAATTTAGTCTATAAAACTACACATTCCTCCTGCTCCTGTCTCCCCAGTGGTCAATGATTTCTCCTTAATATATACTCTTTAAATAGAAAAAGGTATGTACAGTGGCTATTAATATTTCCAGCACTAATCAACAGGAGGAAAAATGCAACAGAATTAATTTAATGTGGATAAAACTGTCCGTGAGTAAACAGGAATTTCCAAGTCCTGCTGCATATTCTGGAAAGAATTGAACTCTGACATGTTCCCCCTCCTGGTGCTGAGAAGAACCCCCTACAGCCTGGTGCTGGAATTTGATGTATGTCTGAGGCATGATGTTTTGGTTTTCACCAAATACAAAGCTTAGAGTATGTCGAACAAAAAAATAATAAAAATAAACAAACAAACAAAAAAAAAAAACGAACTTCTGTCTGATCATACCATAAATTTCCTTCCACTTTCTTTTCCCAGTTTTTTTCAGAGTTGCCTTCTAGCGAGCACTAGTCCACATGTCATGTGAGTTTTTTAAACAAGCATAAAGCTGCGACTTGTGAAGCATCCAGGCAAGAGCTGTTGTATGACTGTGTCTCCCATCGCAGCCACCGAGCCCCGCGGCGCCTTCAGAGTACCCACAGACCTCTCGGTGGTCGGCTGTATTCTGTAGCACATTCAGTGCCTTCAAAGATATTCTTGTCTCCTTCGCCTGATTGGTACTACTCAGTTAACGTTTCATAACTTTGTTTGGAAATACTCAGTCGCCTTCATGATCGACTAAACAACTGTTTAAATCGTCCAAATACAGAATCAATCAAAAACCTGCGGTCACATCATGATAAAGTCCAGGAAAAGACACAGTACAACACAAGATGAGCTCGATTAAACGAATTCATCTAAACACATTTTACAATTACAGTTACTTAATTAACTATTAAGTTTAATAAAACAACTCTGTACTTGTTCATCTGCTTTATAATGAATAATTTGCAACTGGGGTCAGCTATCTGAATGGTATTAGTCCACACTGTAAGTACTACATCTTTAGTCAAACTGTGACAAATGTTTCTTTGGATTTTCGATCTGTTGCAGTGATTTAATAATAATAATCCTCCTCATGTATCAGTGCAACAATTATTAAAAAAAATGCTCCGTCATGTCCGACTGAGGTTTGTTTGTGATCTAACCATAATTCTGACGTGGCCTTTCGATGAAATTCACGACAGCTCCATGGCCGACTGATTTGTATGCTTCATTTGTTTACTCTAAAATAAACCATCCCCTACAGTAAAGCACATATCTTCTTAGACTTTTTTTTTTTTTTTAAAGAGGAGAGACTGTGGTGGAAGGCGACTGAAACGTGGATCAAGTTCTGAACAACGGCCGGGACGGACATTCACCATTTCTCAACACACCTTACTCCACATTTTAAACTGATATACATCATCAGCTGTTGTTTTAAAGTGTTTTAAAAAGTGTTTTAAAAGTGTTTCAATGTGGATTTTTGCTAATTCATGTAATGTGTTTACTGTGTATCTGTATCTTTTATGATGGAGGAGTCTGTCAGGGCCGTGCGGGGGGGGGGGCTACCTGCACGGTCGGCCTTCAAAGTGTCCCAGACGTTGCAGTTGAAATCGTCGTAGCCGGCCAGCAGTAGGCGGCCGCTCTTGGAGAATGCCACGGAGGTGATGCCGCAGATGATGTTGTCATGTGAGTAAACCATCAGCTCCTGGTCGGCGCGCAGGTCAAACAGCCGGCAGGTAGCGTCGTCTGAGCCGGTGGCAAAGGCGTTGCCATTGGGGAAGAACTGCAATAAAAGGTGAAGGAGATTTTTTCAGTGTTGATACTTTTGTAGGTGCATCTTTCACTTTAGAACGATTGTAGGAAATTATACATGTGCTCTTATTTGTAACAGAAAGTAGCCACACCTTTTTCTGTGTCACTTGAAAGCAGAAATATGTGGCACCAAGTCATTTAATTTCTAAGTATATTGATTACAATTTCAGTAACAATTATCTGGTGGGCACAACCATGAACTCCTCTGTAGAGTTAATTCTGAAGCAGAATATGAAAGAAACACTATGAACACAGCTCTGAAAGAAAAACATTCAGATGCAGTGTCACTGTCATGGCCGCCAACACCAGACCTGAACAATCTGCATCTGTTTGCTGTTTTCTTAGAACACGTGTGACTTTACTTTGACTTACTCTTCAGGACCTAACAGTTGCTCTGACAGACTTGAGGTGGATATGACTTGAATGTCTAGGACCTTGGCGTCATATGATTAGTATATAACATGTAAGACAGAGTGTGTGTTTGTTTGTTTGTGTGTGTGTGTGTGTGTGTGTGTGTGTGTGTGTGTGTGTGGCCGTACACAGATGGCGTTGATGTCTGACTCGTGGCCAGTGAAGGTCTGTCGGCACATTCCTTCTCTGATGTCCCAGAGCTTGGCCGAGGCATCGCAGGCTCCAGACACAAACAGCCTGGTGTCGGGTGCCAGAGAGAGACTCATGACATCACCGGTGTGACCGGCAAATGTAGTTGTCTGCTGACCGGTCTCAATGTCCCACAGAGCACTGCAAGAAAGCAGGACGGACAAATATATAAACAAATATACAAATCCTTCACGAAGGAAACGGACTGACCCCTGATGTGACGCTGGTGCCTGTATCTAATGCAGGAGAATTTAAACAATGATGTGGGAAGCTGATATGGCTGTTATGTTTCCATAAACATATACATAATATTATATGTAAATATTGCTGATAACCATAAAAACCCACAGGCGACAGATGAGATAATATATTATATCCTGACAACTAACAGTATATTTGAAATTTAGAAAAGTCAAATCTTGATGAAATGTTATTAAGGAGCATTTTTTGAGGTTCAAATCTGCGGTGGTGTTGTATCAAACTGGACTTGGGTGCAGTATCACAACTCACCAGGTGGTGTCTCCAGAGCTGGTGACAATCTGGTTGTCATCCAGGAAGCGACAGCAGGACAGGTAACCTGTAAGGAATCAAACACTCTGATTGAATACCTCATTTATTATGGATCAGCTTCTCTATAATATTAAAAAGAGATACAGGCTTCATTCATTTCCTCACTGTCTGCACAGAGAAAGAAATCGTACTCCTTATCACTCTGAGAACACTTTGTCTTTCTGGATGTGGGGGAGATGAACCGACTAACTCACTAACAGAAACAGAAGGAGAAAAAAAAAGAAAAAAGTGCAGGGCATCTAATGGGTCATGACTTGCTTCCACGGTACATCCTTTACTAGCTGGCAGAGTGTATGTACCCCTCCCTATAGCGAGGGAACTAGAACTAAAATGCTGACACACTTCCTGCATCATGTGACACTGATCAGATGAATGCTCCTTGCCTAAGAGCTCAACACTTTCATTAGTCTGAGCTGGGATATGGCTCGACCAGCTCCTGTTTTTATAGAGACAGACGCACCATGTGACTGGCATCTTTTAGATGTGAGAATAATTAAAGGTTACACAAGAACATGGGGTTCACATAGAAAAAAAGAAGAAAAAAAAAAAGAGCATACTGTGCATCGACAAATAACAGAGCGGGTACATTTGACTGGTTGTCTGTAGGAGGACTTCAGAAAATATATGTAACGTGCTCTCATCAGTCTGGGTAAAGTGTCCCATCCTTACCTGATAGAAGCTATATTTCCTTAATTTACCAAACTAACTGTGACGGGTTTGATCTTTTCTCTGCTCAGAATAAAAGACACATTAAAACTTAAGCAGCTAGCTTAAGTAAACTAGCTCTAAAAACAAATGCAGAGATCGAGCGCTCCATTTTGTACCGTGCTTGTCCTTAAAGTTTCCTTTTGTTTAAAGCAGCGCACATGGGCTGGTTTTCAGTTACTTCTCGCTGTCATTCAAGCAAGCTAATGTGTGTCGATAATTCATTAAAATCAGAACTTTAATTTAGAATTTGCCTCAGCTATAAGTCCTATAAAGTATTTCTGCTAAGCACAGTATGAATAGTAAATAGCAGCGACTATTTAAAGCTTATGAGAGACCGATCTGGAGAATTCAGAGTTCCCGAATGGAGGATTTTTTTGTTCCTCTCTAGTCTGTGATGAGTGTGTGTTAGCCGCAACTCGAGTTAGATTATTCTGCTTGATGCCAAAGTGTATTCCTTTAAACTATCCATCAGAGTCATTACACACCACCTGGGTGACGCAGTTTCAGTGGAGCCGAGTGTCAGTTCAGTGTCATTCACACAGATAAATGACAGAGGTCGGCAATGAGGCGTTAATTGAACTAAACTGGGCTAAAATACAACTTTTATTGTCCCACAGGCGACAGAATCTTTTCAAACTGCAGACGAACACTTGATAGCTCTGCTGGTTATTCCCAGGTCTCGGCTGGTGAATAAAGGTGACTGGGCTTTTGCTGTTTCATTAGTGTCTTTTAAAACATCGGAAAGCTTTTTTTATGAATGTTTGATATGTTGTTTTTTTTTTGTGTGTGTTTTATTTTCCGACGATAAAATTTATATTTTCATGTAACTGAATTCTGTTTTATGATGCGTTTGTTTTTCTTTTGTTTTTAATTCCCCATTTTCTTTGTAACCTGGTTAAGAAAAGTTCTACATAAAGTTTATTATTATCGTTATTATTAATAGTAGATATTGAACACATCAGTCCGAATTTGAACTATTGACGATCGATCTGACCTTCAAAAACAAACAAACAAAAAACCAAATCCTGTACATGCCAGTGTGTGTGTCCGGCCTACCTGTGTGCCCGGCCAGCTCACGGCTGACACGCACATTTCCCTCACGGGTCTTCAGGTTGTAGATGGAGCAGATGTTGTCCAGACCTCCACAGGCGACGTAGTTCCCAGAAGGGGCATAGGCGCACGTCATCACCCAGGAGGAGCGCAACGGGATGGCGTGGACCTGAAAAAGAGGAGGAAGATTTAATATTAGATAGTATGCAGTGACAGATGGGAGGGAGGGAGAGAGAGACAGAGGGGAGGGCATGTGACAAAGTCTGTCTGCGATATTAACTTCACCTTCCAAGGGCACAATGTCCACTATAAATAGCGTTACTTGGCGCCCTCAAACACTTGTGAATTGTTTTATAATGAACTCAGCGTTTCATCAATCTAAATGAAACCAGCTGCCACAAATGTGGGAGCGATGGTTAATTCCGACATGAGCTTGATGAACAGGTAAAGACGGCAATTCACCTGAGAACAATTCACCAAATCAGGTGATTTGGGGAATCTGGTGAGAGTCATATGTGTAGACTACCCTCAGTACTGATGCAGAGATCTGTCATCCCCTGCCCCGTCACGTTTAATATTAAAGCACGATGAGGTCTGACTTGGACAAACACAGGATAACAGACACTTTTACCTAATGAGCCATAAGTGGTGACTGGTGAGACAGGTAAGGTAATATTTTGTGATGACATCATTTCTTATTTTACTCAATTTTGGTGCTAAAATTTGCTTTTATTGTTCAACTGCTGAGTCAACTATAAAAGCAGCAGAGAGTTGTTTGTAATGTGGTTATTTACAGATTCACAACACCTGCAATAAATTTCTGAACTCAACACACATACAGCAAATTGCATGCAACTTTTTTTCTTCTAAAAGTATTAAAAAAATTTAAAAAAAACATGACATGACAGGCGACTGACCCAGTTTCATTACAGTGATTTTGGTGTTATTACCTTGTTTGTGGTGTAGCTGTCCCAAATAATGAGTTTGCCGTCCTGGGAGGCGCTGACCAAAAGCCTGATGAAGAGAAAGATGAGACAGCTCAAACTACAGAACAATTCAAAATGACCACCTCCATCTTGGAAGCTAATTGTTGAGTTTTGTTGTACAGACTCTTCTTCAAAACAATAACTGTTGTAAAACTATGTTGTACGGAGTCAAATCATGTTTGGAGATTAATTTAAAAACTTCTAGTACCTGAAAACAAGATAAATGTACCACAGTAATATTTTATAATACAGTAATGATACTATTGTGCCTCAAAAACACAGCCACCTAACCCTGCATGATAAACGCAGTTATTCTAACAGGAATCAGACCAAACCCTGTTTCTGCCTCGGAGAGCGGGCTCTCAGGCACCTCTGCGGCTGCGCTATCTGGGTGAATCCAACAAGAGTAACCACAGCGATGGTCCCAATGCACACAGGAAAAGGAAAAGGAGTGAACACACCGAGGCCTTCTGGGACTATGCAAATCTTAACCACCGGGCTGACGGGAACGCGCTCACATGTGAACAACCCAGCAGATAATGAGCTGGGGACAGAATGGTTTGTGCTGGGAATTCTAGTCTGTCCTCTTCCCAGACTTAAAATGAACATTAAACTTAAACAATCAAAGCCGAGGATGATGTACGAACTTCAGATTAGACTCCACATCAACTTCCGGTGCGGTGCGATGCGGTGTGGTGTGTGTGTGTCAGCTAGGAGATGATGACGCAACACTTTGAGGTGCTCACTTTCTAGAGCTCTGACATCAACAGGTCTGAGAACAGACACCCGGTGTTTTCATAGATGAACAAATCAAACCATTTTCATTTAATTTTCCCCCTCCTCATCGTTTTTAAAACTGAACAAAAAACCCCAGTTTTGAACTCATAATGAAACGGTGTTGCTCACATAACCGTCAAGTGACACAGCAAAGTGTGTGTGAGTGTGTGTGTGTGTGTGTGCGCAGTGGTTTTGTTAAGCTGAAGTGAATATCAGGAAAAGAAACAAAAAGGAAAACACAAGATACAGCCACACTTTCCAGTTTGTCTAATGTTTGTCATTGTTATCATTTTAGCTGTTTCTGAAAAATCATCTTGTAACCATAAGGCAACTATAAAAAAAAAGATGGGCCTTATATCAGTAGAGCCATAAAAACAAAAACAAAACACAACTGTCGGGTCAACTGTGGTTATGAAGAAATCTTTTCATGTGGGAGGTGATTTATGACTCACTGATTTCATGAGGATTGAGGTTATTTAGTTCTACATTCAAGCTCCATCAGTTGATGTCAATACAAAGTACGATTGTAGAAAAGTTTTAGTAATTAACACACTTTTTTTTTTTTTTTACTGTAAGTGATGACTAAAATGTCTGACTTCTCACATGCACCGAAATAAAACCAGAGAGGAAGAAAGAGACTGTTCCCTTAATAGATTAGGGCAGTGATTAGACTACAGTTATTGAGTAAGGGCACTGAATCAATGAATACAACCCGGCCTCGTGTCATTTTAATGAGGTGCTCACATTAAAATAGTTTGCCTTAGTTTTCCTTTAAATTGACATCATGACCTTGAAAACAATAACAGCAGATTTTTTTTAAATATGACACAACTACAAATATTTGTGTCTTACAGGCATTTTAAGTTTTTTAAGATACATATTTGTGAAGATTGAAACTCGATATACGGTTGGCTGCTGAAGGGAGGTGGGACTAACTGAAGGGGTTCTTTCTCAAACTGCTGGAAACCCACCCCAGACCGTTTTGAGTAGTGTCTCCGTCACGGCTAAAAATAGCAGCCTATGGGTCAAAACATCTTGGTGTGACCTTCTTTCTGGGTGGCTGAATCTCAGCAGGTAGTCTAATAAATACCCCAACCCCCTTAGGGAGGTGAAACATTAACAGATGAAACAAACAAACAGGAAGAGCTGACAGTGGGTAAACACAGTGGTAGACTTTTTCTGTGGGTATATGACTGGGGAGGATGGTGAAGTGACATAGCAGTTTGCAGTGGCCTCTGTGGACTGACGCACAACGGCACCACAGTGATTAAGTTGTTGGTTGCTGAGGTGAGAGGTGTGTACAACTCTGGGGAAAAGGTTTTTATGTGAAGTGAGGAGTGTTGCTTCATCTGCCTTGGCTATCAGCCTCGACACAGCTCTGACAAAGGCTGACTCCATTTTGAGTATTTTCCCTACCCACATACCCCACCCCCAACGCACACAAACACGCAGACATAGACACACAACACAGTCCACACACTCAAAAGATACAGTGACCGATGGATGCCCAATGTGCTTTCGACAAAACATGCATTACCTATTGTGCATGTGCACAAATATCCTACTGCTGCGTGTGTGCTCGTCTGACAGATTGATTTGGACTCATGTAAAGAAAAAGATCTGTGTTTGGAGGCAAGAATGAGCTTGGCTGATTTTACAAGGACCCTCAGGAGAAGTAACGAGCACAGTTTTATATCAATACCCTGTATTTAGGGCGAAGGGGGTGGGGTGTGTGTGAAATATTTAGTTAATGGACAGAATAGAGTTGAATGAGATTACCTCGAGTCAGTGCCCCAGTGCATGGCATAGATTTTAGCCAGATGCCCCCTCAGTGTCCGTCTAGTGCGCATCTGAATTCGGCCAACAGGGTCGATGTTAGCTGTGATCTAAACACAGTTAAGATCAGAGGAAAAGTCACTTTGAGGCTGTTAGAAACTTTTCTTCAAGTTATTCAGCTTCTATTTGTTAAGATTTTTAAGATTCAAAAATATGACTGACAAAAAAAAAGGGAAAAAATGCAGGAATCATATCATGTGTTAACATCGAAGCTGATTTAAGTTTATTTTATAATAAACAATAATAAAATGGTGAGTAAAAATTGTGGCATGAACATATTTCTTACCTGAGACAGGGTAGCATCCGCACACGCTTTCCTGGCATCCTGAAACACAACAACACAGCCATGTCTGTTTTAGACCAGGAACTCATCACAATTAGTTTAACATCAGTGAATCAATGCAGCTGCCTCGCAAACATGAAAAACCAATAAACCAAATCGTTTTGATAACACACACTGTCCTGAAATGTATAGATTCAGCGCTGGTAATAAAATTCACATTCTGAATTCTGAAAAAGCCTTGCATGTATGTTTGTGTGTTGACATCTATATGCGTATATGACATATCTCTCTCACAAACTGACATCCCCGGTGAGCTCTGCATTGTATTATAACAGTTTCACCTCAGTGACACCGTCTTCTGTCTGGGCCTACTTCACTATTCATTGAATCAAAGCGTTATGTCAAAATTAAATAATACATAAATGTGTGATGTCATCTTAACTCCATTGTGACAATGATAGTAACTGTTTTAATAATAAAATAAATGTCATTATGTAATAATTTAGCAAAACGAGAGGAAAAATTCCACCATGCATCCTTTAACATAACACGAAGGATTCACACTTGGTTGCGTGTCACTATAAAGATGTTAATAGGAACAGACTTTAACGTGATGCTGCAGAAATCATCAGTGAAATGTTTTACAGTGGCCGTTTTACAGCATTGTAAGCAATGGTTTCAGTGAATATGATCATTAACATAATGTCCCTCGATATAAAACCTGCAAAGAGTTTTCGATCTCCAAATATTAAACATGACAGATCTGTGTTTTGAAGTACAACATAATTTTTTACTCGGGCTGCACATTTAACGGAAATATAATTGAAATCACAACGTGGCCAAGTGCAATATCCAGATTACAGGAGCTGCAATTTTTTTTTTGCTAAAGGTGAAATGTGAAACAACATTATTGTGCACTGTTAGCACCATAAGTGTTGTGGTGCTACAGAGACACCCCGGCCTACAAATCATATTCTCCAGACGTAAAAGGAACACGTTTGTTTGGTACAAGACCAACAAAAAATCACATCATGATCATTTTTATATATTTTTTTCCAGTGAAAATGAAAATGCTAAAACAACCATTCCAACTGAAATCGCAATATCTGCCAAAAATAAATGCAATATCATTTTTTTTTTTGCACATCGTGCAGACCTAATTTTTACCCAGCAGGCTAAACCTGGCAAAATGGCATCACTTGGGTCATATCTTTATAATGTCAACATTATAACATATACATATTTATTTACAAAACTTAATAGACAAAATGTCAATCTGGATTTGTAAACTAACGGGGGAGAAAAATACCACAAGAAACAGGCAGAAAACAGGAGCTGGGGACTGTGAAGGACTTACTCTGATCTGGTTCTTGAGCTGCTCAGCCTCCTGGCGTAGCTGATCCAGTTCACTCATTTTCCTCTGCTAATGGTGTGCTTCGCTCCGCCGCCTAGACTCTTGCTGATCTGGAGGAGACAAGAAATGACAGGCTCAACATACATACCACATATGGCTCATTTCCCGTTTGTAAGGCAATTAATTATTAATTAACAATTAAGTAACTCATGCTGTTGACTTTTTACTCTGAATCAAAGTGTATCAAATTACATATACTATAATGGCCAAAGAGTAAAGACATTATGTGCCTCGTTTTCCATAATGATTTTATTTCCAACAAAATGCAGCTGAGGATCATATAGTGTCTCTCAAATCCAATATGTAAGGCCCAGACAAAGTCGCAGTGAATCACAACAGCCCAACACTTTCTAGACAGCTCAAGACTTGTCCTTGCCAGCTTGAAACTGTTACCTAGCAACAAGGACTAGGCGGCTACTTTAGGCTTAAGATAACAATTTTGAGGATGATGTTGAATTTGTTCTCACTCCCAAACAACAGCAAACCCTTGGGTAAACATCTGGCCCAACTAAGCTGATGATAACCATTCCTCAACAGCCGAGGCGAAAATAAATAACCGAAAAAAAATAAAATAAAAATAAAAGTTTAAAAGAATCCACTTGACCACAAGGGACAAAAACGTACCCTCTTAATGACTGTCAAAACTAAGCAAGGATTAAAGAGTCCAGATATCAAGGAAGTGGAGAGGCAGACCAAAAGACTGGCTTGGGTTTCGTTACACTAGTGGAGCCGCGAGGAGCTGAGTTGATGGGCAGGGTCTGCCGAAGCTGTCAATGCTCTGGCCTCTGGACTCTAAACTCTCCTCCAATGTCATCCCTGTAATCCTGGGACACAGTTGATTCAGCTCCTCCAGCCAAATCCGGTTAAGACAAAACCTGCTGATGATCCTAAAAGCAGTGGCTATCCCGCTGACCCCAATCCTCTGGTTGACACTCTTAGCCCTGACACTTTCACTCTCCATAGAAAGAAGACAAATTCTACTAAAAAGAAAAATACTACTGGAACAAATATGACGTCCGGCTTATGGCCTTGGAGGTATCCGTGACATTGATGGAAGAGAGACTGTAGTTTGTACAGTCATTACTACTGTAAGTGTCCAGACGAGTCACAGCAAGTTATCAGATAAAACTTTCCAATGAAACGGTTGACTTCAAGATTATTCAGAATTTCAGTGACCAAATCCAGTGATGTAAATTAAGGAATTTTGATGCTCTCCTCTCAGCCATTCACAGACCAATAACTCTCAAATTTTTTTAAAAACAAAATTGTAATAGGAAATATTCTAAATAGGATCACTGCCTACCTGTCAAAAACAAGCTAACTACAGCACCATTTGTCCTGCAAACAAACCTTACCTCCCCTGTTTCTCTGGGTTTCAATATAGGTCCTTTGTCCTAGGGCGTGTCGAGACCTTCTGAATGAACACCTTATCCTTCAAGCGCCTGACATCTCCGTGGCTACCTGTCACCTGATTGGCCAGCGCTGATAAACGTTGCATTCTAAGCAAGGCGTCTTAACCCCCTAATCTTGGTGATAAAAACATCTCATGGTAATATCACTGGCTAATTCTTGTCTCTTTCTGTAATAGCCCTCTGTGTAACAGGTAATAAAACCCACCGGAGTGGGTTCTCAGCAAAAGGTATGAGCAGGAAAGTTTCGAACAAGAAATTTCAGCAAACACAGACCAAACTGTAAAATGTGAACATTTGAAAAATGCCATGGGTATGTTCCACTGGCTGATATAGTCTAGGTTAGGGTGAACACTGACAGTGCAGTGAATAAACATCCCTCGTGTCCAATTATTACAGACCTTACAGCTAAAGAATCTTTGCCTCAAGCCTTGTACTACAATTTTAGTTTTTTCCATTCTCTGTGTATTCATCTAAATCTGTGTTTATACCATATTTATTAAAATGTCACTGATAGTCATAAATTCCATGTGGCTGACATCATTAACCTCAGCAGAAGGATGGTGAAGCATGACAGTGACTTACATGCATTTTTGTCAGATATCGCACCCGACAAGTGTTCTTTGTAAACATCTGCCCAATTCTGCAAAGGGCCACTGGATCCCACTCCCCAAATCATGCTTGCTCCCTATGGAGAGCCTCAACATGGCCCGGGAACTATGGGGGTGGAGTCTGCAGCGCTAAACATTGCTGACTGGTCACACGAGCCTTGTGGCTGCTACAACATGTGAGCAGCATCCATTCTGTCTGCAAGCAAGCACGGGTTGTCCCAGCTTTAAATGAAAATAAGACAGAGGACACCTCTGGTTTATCTTTTAGAGCCTGTTGTGGACTATGAAGTGTTCAGGCAACATATATATTCACAAAGTATTTGGTTCTGGTAGTCCTTATTCACTAGTATTAATATCACGTGACCGCAGATCAAATAAATAATAAAAATGTGCTGCTTTGGCTCCGATACAGCTGTCTGTCTCTGATGCGTTAATGCTTGTAGTGTGACCCAATGTCCCGCTTGCAGCGTCGCCGGCCTGGTTGTACATCACGAGTAAAATGGCCAATCAACACTGTCCACCGTATTTGTGGGAAAGCAGAGAAAGAGACGCATCACTGAGACAAGTAAGAATGAAGATATCGCTGAAGTTGCAATGAAGATTACAATCGTTAAGACCTCTGTCTATGATGACCAGTGGGCTGACTCCACTACAAAAAGCCTGAACTTGTTATGTTTGGCTGTAGCATAGCAGCAGAAAAAAAGAGACATTGGTAAGCGATTATTCAGGAAGCCTAATTTAACAAAGGACAAAAGTAATAAGGGATTTCATTCAGTGGAAGTGAAAGCAATGGCTTTTAAATCATTCACTAGTCTACTACACTTGAGTCCACAGATCATACACTTTGCTGCAGCAAAAGATGTCTAATGCTCACGCTAACATTCATTTGGTTTATTTATGCGGTTATGTTTTTAGTTTAACATTAGTGCAAATGCAACTAGAGATAGCTAGCGTTTGTACCGTGGTAACAATTAATTCTTAACAGATGACAGAAGTTTCATTGGTTTTACTTTTATTTCATTCATTCATTTTTGAAGAAAGAATCCTTTGGGAAGCTCCTTGACCAATTATATATTATCTAATCTATTTAAAATTTCAGTTCCATGTATAAGAAATGCTGCTGGGAACTCACTGTACTTTAGCTTTAAAACATGTTGAAATTTTCTGTTTTCCAGTCTCTAATCAAAACATGTGTTTACAAACATTTAAAAGAGGTTTTGTGTTAGAGTTTGTGTTACGATAATTTTTTTTTTTTTTTTTTTATTGTAAATGTATATTGGCTCCAAATAGCTTTTTTTGTCTCATTGATTACCAATAATCGTAATCTGTATTGGCAGTAAAGAAAACCGCCCGTTATAAAACCGTTATTTAAGGTGCAGTCTGTTGCCATTTAAACAAGTGGTATGTTTGGCATGTGCTGGACTGCAGCACTTCTGATGTGCTGCAGTCCAGCACACGTGTCAGAGGTGAAAACAATGGCTTTATGGTTAATAGGCTAGCTTTCAGCTTTAATTTAAGGGTTTATAAATCCATATTGGGTCCTTTTACAAACACAGCCAGCCAATTTCAGTGGACCAAACAGAATCTGATATATCAAGTTAAATGAAGTCATATTTGGTTGCAAAGCAAAAACTGCAAGAAGTCTATAATCCATTTACATGAGCAAAGGCCTGGCATCTCTCCACGCCTGTACTGCAGCTATCTTCACTTCTCTCTTGTTTTAGGGGCTTTCAGTCATCACTTTGGCTTAAACAACTGAAACACATGCTCACTGGCTGAGGTCAGGTGATCGATGCTGCCTGTCAGGAACATTCCACCGTTTGGTCCTTAAAATAAAACTTTCCTAAAATTGTCTCAATTTCCATCTGCTTTGTATAAATGAATTACAAATCTTTATCTTTTACTCTTGGGCCTCTGTGCTCAAAATGACCTGGCCTCTAAAAGGCAAAAATTCCTAGATCATGTCAATTTGAAATTGATGGAATTTAAAAATCTCTACCGACAAAGACATAGAATAAGGCAGCGCTCTTTTACTGGTGATTAGTATTAGAGGTGTGATTCAGAAGACTCTTTTTCCCTTGTGCTGGTGGTGGGAGTGTTGAAACCACTGGCAGCCCAACAGATAGAGCCTCAACTTCACTGCCTTCTCTTTCTGCCAGCTATTTTTAGAGAGGTGGTGGGGGAGGAGGAGGAGAAAGAGGAGGAGGGAAGCAGACTTCACATTTTCCAGCCACTCCTATCAGCTCCGACATCTCGAGCACAACACAGTGAGAAGGAGAGAGGAAGTGTAATTCGACTCCACGCACACAAATGCACTTCATTGGTATTTCTCCTTCCCATACGGCAATAATCGTGCACCTACCATTCATTTTCACACTGTACTGACTTATAAACGTGCTAAATGAGCTTCTCCATTGGAAAAAGGTTTCTGTGGTTGTTTCTTTATGCCGGGCACATGATGATAAAATGGGAGTGGATAAAAAATTATTTCAAAGAAAGGATTGATAAATAACAACAGTGAATTCATGGATGGCTGAAAGCTTATTTAAAAAAAATTTAAAAACCATTTTACATAGTAACATGTATTAGATTTAAAATAGATTTAGACATGTAACATATACATTTTTTTCTCATATTTCTGAAACTATAGACGTGCAATGTTAAGGAAAGGAAAATAAAACTGCACTATGAAGCTGACTGGTAGAAAAATCAAAAGTGGACCTCTGATAAGACACACAATAACCTTTGAATGATTTGCCTTTAAATGTTGAAAGAATTTCAGATATCTTAATGAAAAACAAAATTAAATAAAGGCTAAACAAAAGCTGTAGGCGTCAGGTGTGAAGGGATGTAAATCACAGGATGGTCTAGTGGGGTTTGGCGGTAGATTTTTGGGGTCGAGGAATTGACTCCACCCTGATGACATAAGGAGTGGGGTAGGTAGTGAGATGTCCTGGTGCACAAGAGGATAGAGGCAAGAGAGCCAAGCTGGAGGACAGAGCCAGATTAAACTAATGAGAGTGAACAAGCAGAGGACAATTGGGAGGGGAGCTGCTAATTAACCCCTTGGTGAAGGGGAGCAAGTCTCAGTAAGCTTCCCAGCATTAAACACTGAGCAGAGGAGGCCTACACTTACTTCTTCTCAAAATACAGCTTTTCTCTTCAGACAAACACACGTACATACACAGTACAAAGTGTTGAACATATCATACAGAGGTCAGCTCAGAAAAGGTTCACAGCATAATGCCATCCAGTATAATGCGCCTGCAATAAATTACCACCTTGGTGAAACATACAAAGTTCATTTTCTGTTGAAAGTGTAATGTGTTGATCAACTCCGAGGTTGTGTTGTCATTATATTACACTGTTAGATCTACTTGTCATTTTCATTCTGCCCCACTACTGTGGCAACATTTTAATGATTATCTATGTGATGTGACCGATGAGTCCGGCGAACAAAATCAAATGAAAACACAATTGTCAGTGGGGGGATTTTCACAAGCATTTCCCCTTGAAAGCACAATGTTTTTTTTCCCCTCCAAAGTTGCTGCAGTGTATTTTTAGTTTCACATTCAGAGATTTTATCATACCATGAATACTAGAAAACAAGGCATCAATGCTGTCCATGACCTTTATAGGATATGTTCAGATTAAGAGGCTAAATCTGAAAATGCATCTGTGTCTCTGTTTTGCAAAGTTGAAACCTCAACTACGCCAGTACCAGTCCATTAAAAATGGCTGCATCTTTAATGGACTGGTATTGGTTATACAAGCCCAGAACAGTTTCCTTTCCCTTATTCATTCGGTCTGAGTACATCAAGTGATACAGGTGATAAAAAAGATGCCGCATCCTACTGCATTAAAACACTGGAGCCAACAGCATTGCGAACAAGAGAACTACAAACAAACTGTAACGAGTAGTCTGAAATGACACGAGTGTGCTGGTAATAAAAGTTGTGCATATTTTCAGATTCAATTGTAGAGTGAGGGTGCATGTAAATATTATGGTACGTGTCAAAGACAAAGAGGGTGACTGGAACATCCCTTCTAATAAATAATACTAGGTCAAAACCTCGTATATGACTGGATGATGTATGGTCTGTGATTTTTTTGGACCACTGTAAACAACCGATGACAGTGCGTCATATTTACATTCTGCCTGGTGTCAAACCGGCGCTCTGCTGCTGCTAACATCCTGATTTTATAACCGTGACGTCATCTGACAAAATCACCAAACACATAAGTTAAAGAGAAAGACTGAGTTGTGATTTCGGCTTTATTTATATGCAAAATGATCGCTCGGAGGGAGAGTTAGAAGCGACAGAATATCTTTCTTATTTCGGCGTAAAGCCTCCGTCTGGGCCTCTCACACTGAGAGCTGAACCTCTCACTCGCGGGGCATTACTGATAACTAGCTAAGGTTTGTCCAAAAAGTTGCTATATTTGTTACAACGTGCGTCTGAAAAGTTTGTAAATCTAGCATCAAATGCACAAAGTCGGCAACACTGAGGGCTGTAAACAAACTCACCCAACCCCTTATAGAAACTGTTGGAGCCGATTCATTTTGAAAAAGCAACGGCCAATGGAGAAACTCCAACTCTTGTCCGGCCAACCAATGGTGTAACTTCACGACTGAGTCAGGTGGTATTCAGCTGGCCAATAGTGCAAGGGTAATCAGTCACTCAGTCAGGGACATCCGTGTTTATATATATTAAAAAAAAAAAGAATATGGACGGAGGACATAGTGTACCTTGGGAGTTTGAGCAGTATTGTAGCAGCCCCGTCTAATCAGTAATGGTGATTTTTTTTTTGTATTGCTAAGCTGAGAGACAGACAGTCGAGTATTAAGCTCAAGTCAGTATTTGAAAGGTGGTGTAGAGATGGTGGGCTTAATAATTCATGCCCTCCTGCTTGGATACCAGCTGCCACACCCTTGCCTTCATGAGTGTTGCATCCCGTCTCCCCCGTCCGATTGTTTCTTCTCACTCAATCTCTGTGGGATCACATATTCTAGTGCTTCAGAGTGCCATTTAGGTTGTGGCTGACTTCCTGCTCCTGTAAACATACAGTATGAGGGGTAGAGCAGGATATGGATGGGGCTGTTTTTTTTTTGTTGTTTTTTTTGTTGCAAGTCAGTCAGTAGCCGGCTGTGGCAGTGTCTCAGCTACTCATCTGTGTCAGCACGCTGCCTCCGCCTTAATACGAGCGCAGAGTCTCTCTAAGCAGGCGTTTCCTTTTTAAGGGTGTTTCCCTAGCTGTGCTTGTCTTTCTCTCTTCCCTTTGTCAAAACATTCAGCGGATGTGGCGACAGCACACACACTTTACAAATACACTTGCTCTGTGGTTTCAGCTACTACCATTGCACTTGCCAGTGTCCATCCAGGCTTTTGAACCAGGCAATGCAATCAGCTGCATTACAGGAACAAGTTACACAGGACATCCTGACAGGCAGGTTTATGTTAAGAGACGAATGCAGGGATAAAAATGAAGAGACAGAGAGGAGGCTGACACACAAAATTAGGTCAGTCTGACTTTCACTAGGCCTAACCATGCTGGTAAACAAATAATCAAGAGTGACTGAATGCAAGAAGCTGAGTATACTGAGGATGCCATGAGACAGGTGACTTTGATGAACATTACTAAAGGGAACCAAAAGGTAAACAACAGTAATCACTATTAACCTGAAACCTTTAAGAGCTCTTGTGTATTATTGTAAAGGTAATTTTGTTGTGCGAATGAATGTAAATTTCAAAGTGTGGTATTCAAAGCGCAAAGAGGACGACTAGAAAGAAATGACAGAATTAGCAGAAATTACGCCCACCAAGCACATTATTAGGAACACCTATACACCTGCTTAATTTATGCAATAATCCAATCAGCAAATCATGTTGCAGCAAGGCAATACATGTAAAATATGCAGATACAGGTCAAGAGCTCATGTTCACATCAAACATCAGAACGATTGTTGGCACCAGACGGGCTGGTTTGAGTTTTTCTGAAACTGCCGATCGTCACACACAACGGTCTCTAGAGTTTTTACTCAGAGTGCCACGAAAACCAAAAGTCATCCAGCGAGCAGCAGCTCTGTGGACCGAAACACCTTGTTGATGAGAGGTAAAATGAGAATGGTCAAACTGGTTGGAGCTGACAGAAAGGCTATGGTAACCCAGATAACCACTCCTCACTGTGGCAAGCAGAAAAAACATCTCAGAACAAACAACACTCACACACGATCAAAGCTCGGTGTAGATGTACAACAGCAGCAGAAGAAGAACACATTGGGTTCCCGTCAGCCAAGAACAGAAATCTAGTTTCATTATTGTTTCATTATTCAGCTATTCTTCTTCTTTTTTTTTTTCTTTTTTAAATAAAGCATTTTTACATGACACATTGGGCCAGAATTCGTCGTCGACAGCATGAATCTATGGACCCGACCGGCAGCTGACAAATCTGATGAAATGATATGATGCAATCATGTTGACATGGACCAGAACCTCAAAGGAATGTTTCCAACATCTTGAGGAATCCACTAAGAATTTAAACTTTTTTTTTGTAAGAGTGAAGGGAGGCCCTACCCAGTATTAGTATGGTGTTCTCGGTGCTCTGTACTTCTGAAACATAATCTAGTCAAATGTGTTGGACACAATCAACAAAATATGACTTTAGATATTCATCACATTTGCTTTGGAGCTGTGGTTTCTGGTCAACTGAAGTGTCACAATTTAGTTTAACCAAGTTCATACTAGGGAGTAGACCAAACATATAACTTTCTTTTTTTTTTTAAGACCTAATACTTCTGTAGACTAATGGACTTGGGTGTATGATGTATGAACACGCGCTTCTTGAAAGCCATCTGCTCTGCATCACTTTTTATGTGCCCTGTTTCACTTAGAGATAAACACTGCAATTGGTTTGAAAATGCAGGCTGTGTGAGAAAGCGTGTCGTTGTAGTTACAGCACAAGATGTGTGTGAAATGAATACAAACCTGGAAGTTGGGGGGGGGTCTTATCCCGTATCTGATGATGTGAATGTACACATCATCAGTTCTGGGAAAAGGAACCTGACTAACAAAAATGAGGTTATCCCATTCCAACTTTGTCAAACCATGAAAAGCTGCATGTAAGAAACTGTTCTGTGTTGTGTGTCATCTTTTATCTAAAAATGGTCACTCACGTAGCACCTAGGTCAATGCCAGAATGGCCGTAAAAACCTTATTCCAGTCTTACAATGGGACTGCACTTATAGGTCTTGATGCAACTGGGATGGCTTTTAGAAAAGCACTCTGTCTGGAGAGAAGCCACCTCGTTGCTTCTTCTTCTCTCCGTCCATCCATCCAGTGGAAGAAAACTCTTTGCAATATTTACAAGCATTCTCCCAACCCTGTGCTCTCTCACTTTGAGTTGAGTTAGGCAAATCTCTCATTGTGCCTCGGCATCTCCAGTCTAACACTACTGACAACCACTGACGACAACCTCTTACTACCAAACTGACAACAATATGTCCAGTCAGAGTGGATGTCAACTATAACAGCTAGCAGTTTATAACAATAAGCTGCCCTGATCCAAATCTCATAAGCATCAGCATTTTTTATGGTTTGTGTTGGCTTAATGATGTCCTTTCTATTTCCCACTTTTCCGAGGTTGACCACATCTGTAAATTTCACACTGGGGATGGAGAGGTGATGTTCAAATCCTGCACAGACCATGCTGCAATATCACCTTGCTTTACTAATTTACTGTAAAGCTGAATGATGCGAAAAAAAAGTACAATACATTTTATGTCAGTTTTAATTTTCTGTGTTTAAAGATCTAATTTTGTGCAAAACACAGGCCAAACGATACTGTAAGTGCAAGTGGTTTTTTTTTTTTTTTCCTTTTTTTTGGTGTGGTTTGTGGGTGAGGGTCCATCTAAGTGCTGTGGGGAAGTGATGCATGGTAAATGTAGCTGAAACACAACCAGGTCACAAAGAAGGCAGGAACAAGGGGGCTGGTGATGCAGTAAGAGAAGACAGAAGGGGATTGCTCCTGGACATTTCTTAAAAGCCTTCTTGTCATTCTTTCCAACACATACATCCTCTCTCTCTCTCTCTCTGGCATTTTCCTACCGAACACAAGGCAACTGCAGCACTGTAGAAGAGAAGATGAAGCCTTACTCTCCTTCCCTGGATAGCATCAGTATGAAAGAATATATTGTGAAATGTACTGTAATTGGCTGTGTATAAAAATGTTTATACATTTTTTTTTCCACTTCATGTTATATGCTAAATTGCTCAAACTAATACGCTGAATAATTTCTCAAGGAATAATTTAGTCAGTTAAGTATCAGAAAACAGTGAAAACCTCCCCTCACTGTTTTGATTTCTTGTTTTGTCCAACAGTCCAGTCAGTCAAGTTTTACTACAACAGCCACAAAAATACAAGCGAATGTGTGACAGCACTAACATGGTGGACTGTTTGACAGTGAATACAAACACCACCCGCTCTGAAACTCAGTAGAGCATAACTGCACCAAGGCCAAACATTTTCTTCCACCAGATCCGGATTGGTATCTGGATCTCCACCAAAAAGTACAAACTTACAGATCTCAGTAATAAATATTTATATAGTATATTTCTTTTTTTTTTTTTTTAACATCAAGATCCATACATTATTTCCTGAGAAATTAATAAAAATGTCAAAAAAATGCCCTGTCTCGCAATGCTCGCAAAAATGCCTGGATCTGCCTCAGATCAGTTCAGTATTTTTGCGTAATTCTGCTGATAAACAAACCAACCAACAGACACAGGTGAAAACATAACCTCATTGATGGAGGTAAAAAAAATATAGTTAAGTGAGAGCAATACCAAAGAGGCTACAGTCAGAACAACCACCAACCCCAGCTTTGCCTCTAGCGGCATAGAGGAGAATGGTAGTAGTTCTTTAAGTCTGCACAACTATGTCAATATAAAGTCAATTTGAGATGTTTCTGAGTGGCTGCCCTGGCAACGGTGTGATGATTAGCACTGTGCCATATACTGGCCACTTCTCCTAATGACATACATTAGGCAATGAGCAAAGGTTGACAAAGTTTGAATTTTTTTTTTTTTTTTTTTAAACCAATGTCTGAGGAGTAGGTGGATTTCAAACCCTTATGGGTCTCAAGAAAAATGGCTGAAGAGAAAATGAACAGCCTCGGGCTCCATAACCCATTTTGCTCCACTGAAAGTGGGGCAAAATCCTGGGGGTACAAATGAGTATACATAAGCTGACACAGTTCTGATCGTGATATTCTGCTCAGTTTATGTGCACAATTCGTCTGACAGAAAAATGAAACAGTACAGCACAGCGATTTTCTAACTTTTAGAGGCTATCGTTACCTTTTCCCTGAATAGTTTCGTGTAGTGGAATTGTACCAGAAAGATAGTTTCATTATTCAGCTATTCTTCAAAAAAAGAAAAAGAAAAAAGAAAAAAGAAAGAAAAAAAGAAGCATTTTCACAGGACACATTGGAGCTGTATGCGTGACACAAAAACCTTTCCACATCAGCGGACTTGGAGCCAGGGGCAAGAAGAGTATGGTGAAACCTTTACATTTCCTGGACAAGAGTCACACTACCTGAAAGTGTAAGAAAAACAACATACTCTCAATGACACAATGCACAGTTACTAGGGATGCTACAGTGTGGAAATATTCCCAACGGGTAATAAACTCGTGACAACACTGGTGTTACTGATTACACCAGACATTTTAAAAAGAAAAGATGCGTCGGTTCAATGTCTATAGATCAGAAGTTTTACCTCCAGATGCAGATTACCTCATTAATGTTATCAGGTTCCCTTTTGGCATTTGGTTTAAATCCCAAAATAATTTCACTTTTCAATTTGACACCAAATTGTCTTGTCAGTCAACTCTCCTCTCCTCACATGGTAAGACTCCGCTACTCTGTGATGCGACTCAGTTTATAATTGTAGCGTCCAACCAAGCATTGATAACTAGTATTTCAGAATTTTTTTATTTTTATTTTTTTTTATTTGTTGAACTTGGGAAATTCCACTGACAGGCACAAACTTATGTCTAAAAAAAAAAAAAAAAAAAAAAAATGAAAAGACAGTGGGGCCAGTGGGCAATCGGCATGTGCCTCGAACACCATGTAACACTATTAACACTAACTACTGTTGCAACCTTAAGTTACCTTGACCTTCTGCTACTGAAAGTACACGGATTAACAAATCAAATTAAACCTTATTTTGCCTCTTCATAGATTCTTTTAATGGGCTCATGGTTGGGTAACATGGTGACTCTAACTCGCCTGTAGAAGTAAATGTAATAATCCGAGTATAAATGGTTTCAATGCAGGTGTTACCCATGAGACCCAGTGACAAGCACATACAGAAAATTGACAAATTAATCAAAGTTTTCAAAAATAAAAAAATACTCCTTTAACACAGCTGCTCCACTATGACATAAAAGGTTTGGGCCTACCTACAAACATTACTAAAGTAGATCTGTCGCTTTAACTGGGTATAATTTTATATGTGCTCTCTCTGTGCAGCTGCCTGCTGTGGGTTAATGTCTGGTGATTGGGGACATAACATCAATGGGAGTGACAGTAGAGTTTAATTGATTGATTAGTAAAACATTCCATGATGCGGTGTGCTCTTACTAGACAGGGTGCATCATTGGTAGGAACAGCAGACACTCGCTGTTGTAAAATAAGTGATTAAAAACAGGATAATAAAACTCACTAAATGAAAACAAAAAAATATCCGACAGTATGATTCACTATAAGCTGGTGTGTAATACAATTCTCTGACCACCACAACAAGGAAAAAACTAAAAAAGCAACTCCCAGAAAAGGGCTTAAGCAAAACAGATTCCACAGCCTCGCAGTAGTGTTGGCTGGCAAAAAAAAAAACAAGTCACATACATTAACAAAGGTATGTTTTGTGCTTTGGACAGCTGCACAACCAGCTTTTCATACAGGGAAATGAATGAGTTAGATTAAAATAGGAAAGGAAAAAAAAGGAAAAAGGGTCAGGCTAGCCCAAAGCCAAAAGCATGACTTTATTTAAAACATAAAATACACTCCTTTGATTGCATTAATAATCATACCCCTCCCCCCATCTTTCTCTCCGAGCTTCCAAGAGAAGAGCAAGTGTGTGTGAAGAGTCACATGACAGCTAGCCCACTCTTTTGCTCAAGTGACTATGGCCTTTCTTGCTTTAAAGAGGAAGAAATCTCACTAATATTGGCAAGTCTTTCCCCGTCATCTTGGTTTTCAGGTTTGGTCACATTTTCCTTGTGGCAGTCAAATGTAAGGGCTAGAATGTAAATAGACACAGAGGCGGTCTCTGTACGAAGCAGAGCAGATGTTGGCATGCAAAGTACTGCGAGGGCCTGCGACAGGCTTTCGGCAGGGTTACACAGCGTCTGAGTGGTGACAGGCCTGTGTGTGGGTCATTAAGCGGCCCTGGTGCCACTTACTTTGACTATTCAAAACATTAGCTGAGACCTTTTGGCCAGTGGTGACAAGCTATGGATACATAACAGCACCTACAGTCAAACTACACACAAATCACACACTGCAAACATTAGGCAGAGTTTCCTTTGTTATGTTGACCCAGGGGATAGCTCAGGGAGAGAAAAAACAAATCATAACAAAATAGACAAACAAGCTAGCGTGCTTAACAAAACAGAGATTCAGGAACACAAATGTTTAGTGTATTCCTGTACAAAAAAACACTTGTATAAAAACAGGTCAAAAGTGGGACTAAAGTGAAATTGTCAGAATACATATTTAGCATGGATCTTGTCAAAACGTTGTGTGATGTTTCCCAAAATGTTGCGACTCGGACATTGTTTGATATTTCTAATGCTTTGCCGATGATAGGAATGGGAGGAAAATTTGGAGGTGTCATGTGTCACAGCAGTCACAGGTTAATCTCTGGTTGTTGGCTGAGACACCATTCTGTCGACTGGTTCCATAGACTTACAGAATTACCAAATAAAAGTTAGTTTTCGGTTTCACTTCTGTCCTCTTGACCATATATGCAGTGCATCTGTTTTCCCTCGCTTGCTGTAAGTGCCCATTTTCTGTTTCTCTCTCTTTGAGGAATCTGTTATTTATTGACTAACGTAAAAATATCATTAAATTAATACCCATTTATTTGATCGTTACAGTGATTTAGGTTACTACATGGCAACCTGTGTCACACCTTTCTTCAACCCTGGACAGGAGGACTGTTGTAAAGGAGGTTTGCATTGACCCATACAGATAAGGGCGTTTGACCTGCAGAGAGGGAGAAATCACAGCTAAACCTGGTCGCATGTGGTCTGTGCTAAAAATTATTTTTGTGTATGATGTGATTATTGGTGGGCTCGCACAGCAGGAGGGCAGCATTACTTGACAGAAATGCTGGTAGTATATGACATTCAAAATGTAGGATATGTCCTGTTTTCACCACTAACAATACAAATATTTTGGGTCTCAGTCGCCGCGATCGTCTCTGGCCTCTGGTCAAAACTTTCACAGTACAGATTAATTAAAGGAGAATAACTGAAAGGACCTGCAGTGGTCATATATTCATGGCCAAGTAGTGAAATACAGAATACACCACTATATAATGTCTAAAATACATTTCTCATGCAATAAAATAGATTACAAAGTAATTTTGTAACTTCATAAATTCACCGTTCACTCACTTTTTTATTTTAATCCAATTGTAGATTACTTAAAAATTTGATGTATAACTTTGTTTTTAATGCTAATAAACATTGCAAGAAATGTCCATTCCTCATCCTAATAATGATACTAAATACTGCTGGCACCCAGTACTTGCTTAATATGTAAATGAATGCTGTACACAAGTTGTAGCAGCTTTGGGTTTTGTGTTTGACCATCACCATCACTCAATACAACATTAGGGCCATTAGGATGTACTACCTCTGGTGTAGGGACTTTCTGTTAGACAAAACGATGGCTCAGATACTAAATTTAGACCCAGGCTCCTCCAGATAGGACGCAGGTTAAGTTCAAAAAAAGGTTTCATGGATCCTGGAAAACTTCCTGTGATGGGAACATGCTAGGATTTTCTTCCTCCTGTATTATTTAGATGTAACTTTCAGTGCAGTCAAAGCCTGTGTTGCCTTTTTTTATTCCACTGTCAAAGAATTGGAAATATCAAACAGTTTGATATGGAGCAGGCATGTTGTGGGAACTGTTACGCAGCATGGTGGGCGACTGTATGCTAAATATGTATTCTGACAATTTCCCTTTAGTCCCATTTGAATCTGTTTGTACAATAGTTTTATTTAACCCCACTGTTGAAGTTATTACCAGCATCATCATCAGTCTTTTACTGCGGCATGCAAACTCCAAATTGTTCGGGTGTATAGGGAAAGACCTCTTGTTGTTGTTAGAGTACTGGTGTTTGCACTAACTGCCATACTTGAAGACATATGAGTAAATGCCAAATTTGATTTTGAAAACAGTAGCCTGAAGCCCTACGCCTTCCTCTGGCACTCTGGGTTAAAAATAACACATTGGTGTGTAGATATAACTAATACAGCTCAAGGGATTATCATTACTAATGGATACAGGTATTCATCTGCTAGCAGATCTTTTGACAAACTCCTTCGACAGCTTAAAGTTTTGTTCAAAATACAACTGTACCGACAGACAATCTGTAGCCCTACATTTGCCTATGGATGCGCAACACAAATCCTGATGAATCTCTTTCAGCTGTGTTCTGTAGGAAGCTTGGAGAGTGAAGAGGAAAAGGGATTTAGATTGCTTAACCACATCGCGCCAGACCCAAGAGTAAAGTAATGGAAACCATAATGCAGAGGCCACCACTAATGGTCCATTTAAATTAAGACACAAGAATAAGCTTGTTGATGAAGATACCATTGTGGACGAAGAGAGCTATGCCTTCAAGAGCACAGAACAATGGATAAGCCAAGGCCCATGTATTAGTAGACATGCTGTCTTGGGTGTTTTTTCCAGCACTAAAATTATGTAATAAGGAACCAGGAAAATAGATGTTTTACAGAAAACTGAGTGTTCAGACACTTAACCACAGTGGAACGACATGCGACCGCTTTCCCTTCAGAACACGTTCTCTACTCTGCCTCTCAAAAATGTCAGTTCTTTTTTGTTTTAAAATGATAAAGATGTGCTTCCATCTCTGAATGCTTGGATATGGTCAAATTTAGAGTTAAAAGAGGCACTGGGCTCATCAATGCCACTTTCTGCAAATCACAGCACAGGAGGGTACAAAGCTGACTTGCATAATCAAAGTTACCAAAAAAAACTGCAAAAGGCTATTTTATTAGAGCCCATTGGGAAGACAATGCATGTTTAACTCCATGTAAAATTCAGGGTTCAATATGTATTACAGCTGTGGGGTCATAGTTTGGTATTTTTCTGGCACAGCAGGAAAAAGAAAGAAAGCAAAGATAAAAAAAAATACTTATGGAACAACATCCTCGTAAATATTCAGGAATATGCACATTTTTTGGTTAATATTTACTTACAACAAGAGAATATCTCAGTACTGTTATCATTTACTAACTATGTGCATATGCAAAACATTACAATGTGTACAGCACATCCTATGTTCTCCACATCTGATATGGTCACACATCTGAAGTTACACCTGAACACCAGTGCCTCTTCATGCCTTCATGTGGTGTCAGACACATGAGTGACTTGCAAATGTGTCTGCATGTTGGATAACACTGCTGTATTTCCAAAGATGTAATATCACCCGACTTGGGTTGAACAATAATGACAGTTTTTTTTTTTTTCATTCAATATTTTTTGTCTAGTGTTTCTAACAGGTTATACAAACAATAAAACCACTGGACACAGTAGAAACAGTTCCTCAATAAGAAAATATACTGTTGAAAAAAGTTACATTGCTAGACAATGTATGAACATCGATCAAATCAAACAGAGGAAGTTATTTCTAACCAATCATATGGCGGTCTTTCAGGAATCGACAGGCCACTTCCCTCAATTGCAGCAGGGCTGGTTGAGTTCGCTAAATGTTGTTGTTTTGGTGATAAAAGTTGGACAGAAAGACAAGAGTGCTACGTCTGAGGAAACCTCAAACGTCATCACCTAAAATGAAGATCTTAAACGTAAAGAGCAATTCTCGATAAACTAGGTGGCAAGGCGTCAATTGTGTGGTGGTACTTTGGCCACACTGTTGGTAAGATCATCCTAAATGGGAATATGGTACTTGAAGGGCAATACAAAACACACTGATGAAATATATTGTTAACTATACTAGAAAAACTGGCCCTAACCCTAAAGACAGGATCGTTTACCACCTGAAGCCACACCGCTTTTTCCAATGTTTATAGGCACATCCAACACGCTCGCTTTTATAAAATGACAAAAGACATGGTGCTGATATTGCAGTCGAAAATGGGGTATTTCAACTAACGAATGTAACTGACTCAAGATATGAGCTTCCTATATGTAAATGTTTCAGACTGTGGGATTTACAGATTCACACTGAAAAGCTTTAAGATTGATCTTCATTTCTGTTTAATATATTTCTGCTAAGGTTACATGAGTTACTTTAGGCGCCTTGGTTTGGACGAGCTACAATTGACCTCTCTACAACTGTCAGTTGCTACGGCTAATGTGAACTCAGTGCAGCCATATTTATTTGAAACACCTCTGCCGCCACATTAGAAATGACCAAGCATGGATAAATATATGCCGTTCTTTTGCCACTGTTAAATGAGTAGAAACATGTTAAGGCAGCTATTACAACACGTACCTTACTATGTTAATTGTGTATAGTTCACTGTACAAGATGGTACAAGGTCTCAATATCTATAAAATGCATCTGCAGTAACATACAGCTGGGTACTCAAGATGCAGATGCTTTTTCAGGTGTTTGTTCGTAAAGCCGCTCAGTACTTCTCTGCTTTTTAAAGATGCCTAGTGGACAAACAGTAAAAAACAGGATCATATCAGAGGTGAATAAAAATCAGCACTATCACTGACCAAAGCCATATAATCCCAAAGAGTGAAATCCACAGACTAAGAATTTAATCCCATTCATATCCTGCATTTGCAGATTAAAAAAAATACATGAGCGGGATGAAAATCCTTATTTAAAAACAAAAGCCCCCCCACCCCACCCCACACACTCCCAGCGCGAAAGACTAATGACAACAGGTTTTAAACACATGGTCATTATATGGTGGTGACACTCATCCTACTGACAAGCTCTGCTGTGTACAAACCCAGGGACAAATGTCCTTCAGACACACATTACTGCTATGAAGGCAGTCAGACAAGCTTGTCATCCACCACTTGTATCATCACAGAGGCATCAACAGTTTTTCAGAAATGCCCGCACATTATGCCATCACTGTCCACCAGGGCCACTGAACACAGTGCCAAATACATTCTAGGTGTCAGTGTGGGTAACATCCAGAACACACAATCTAGCTAACATTAAATGGAACGATGTTCTATGATTAGTTTGATAATTGGATGCTGCTGGATGTGCTTACAGGTTGTTCTCAAACCAAAACTATTGCTGAGACAAACTTTAGACATGCTCAATCTGATGCTTTGTATATTTTATCTGCAGTGGATAAAAAGGTGAAGCAGTAAGACTAAAAGACTAAAGTGCTGGACCAGTTCATTCACAGAGAAATAATCAGCAAACTCAAATTTCAGTGACATATAAAATCATACAGAAAAGGTTAAGTTTTCCAAATAAAGTTCTTCAAATGATGAGCTTTGACTAAAGTATAAAATGTGAAAAAGTGGAAAAAACACTGGATCTTAAACCTGAGCAAAACGTCTGTTTAGATTTTATTTTTAATTTATAGACATCTTTAAATTTATGCAGTAACATTTAACTGTGATTTCCAGTCAGAATTAAGAAAAATATGTCCCATTTTCCTAAGGTGTGGTTACAGATGCTTCAAATGAAACATCAAATTTAATATCAAAAACATTTAATTCAAATGTTTATTTATTATAAATCACACAAATATTTATCATAGTTGCCATATTCCCTGGTATTCAGGTTCATAGTCAAGATGTACAACACCCCTTCCCCACCATGTTGTCCTGTATCTAAGGTGCACATATTAGATTCATCTGGGCAGGAATCCCATCAGCTTTAAAACGTTTTTAATACAAATACATTCTGTACATTTTTACTATAGGGGGAAAATCAAAGAAATCTTTCCTGCCAAGCCTGAACCCATCCGATGCTCGGCAGCTGTCTCTCTCAGTCTGAGAAAAAGCGGTGATGAAAAAGGCTTTGAACGCCATCTTGTTCATTGCAGCTGCTTGGGCCCTGAATACAGGAACCCATTCATTCGAGGAGGCGGAGGGAGGGGGCACACTGGCGAAATGAATTCATCTTTGTGAACCAGTAAATACCTCTTTTAAGAAACGATGAAAATTTCCCGAAACGAATAGAAATCGGCTATTTTCAGAAATGAATTCTTTAGATGCAAAAAATCTCAACACTGCTGGTCAATAACTTCGTCAAAGCGGTAGGCTACATATATCTTGCCTCGGTGCTGGAGGAGGCGCTCAGCTCGGCTTCCTGCGACAGCACGTCTGGCTCGTTGCTAAACCATCTTTCGAAATGTCTGCCACTAAATAAAAATCTCCGATCTCCTCTCTTCTATTCTTACACCTTACGTCGGCGTGTTGACCAGGATTTGATGCTACATCGGAGATTAAAGAAAGAAAAAAAACGTGCCCGTTTTCCGGGCCAGAGCTTGAAATACTATGGAGCAGCGCGGCCCGGTGGGGCATGGTTACTGTAGCTGCTAACAACTTGCCCTGCAACAGACCCGTGATCGAGATAAACAGATTGTTAAAATCCAATTAGACTATCTCGTTTTCACATCATTAAAAGAAGAAGTTCAAATTAAGGCCGAACTGTGTAGCTCGCAAACTGACGCCGGTTTGGCACTCGTGAAACTAAAATGGCTATTGCCACTAACAGGTCCATAGCGGCGCTTATTGTCATTTTTCCCCCCATGCGATCAAGAGTCACCACTTGGCGATAAATGCAAATTCATTATTTTTATGCTTTGAGTATTCTCGGGATCAGCTGCGATAACGAATAAGCCATTTCCTTCTCAGCACAATCAGTGGACGGCTGGATGGCTGACTCTGCAGACTAAACGTGGGAATGTGAACATATAACGTTAGCTGTGACATACAGTGGCTATAATCCGTGATGGTTTGGTTTCGATTCGCTGAATTAAACGCCGAGAGTTCAACTAGCCCGTTTAAACAGGGCCTGTCAAATAAGTGCCCACAGCTGAGATATTCGGCATTACGTAAATAATTTTAGCAAGGCAAATATTAACGCTTCAATGCATGAGTTTTACATAAAAGCGGCAATCAACAACAACGCCGTTGATATTCACTACAGGCAAATTGTTCTGGCTGCCATGTTCGGGATATACACACCCAGATCAGCCATACCAGGCTGGAAACGTAGGCTGTGGCCACTGCTGGCTAACTTGTATGGACTGGCTACAGAATAGTGGGGGTGGTGGTGATTCTGTTGGTGAAGTAGCCATTTTTAGACTCCCTTCCTTGACAATTGCATGATGCTACAAATTTTCAATACGAGTGGAAGTAAATCCAAGCTCTCTTCATGTTTGTTTGAGTTATGCAAGTGCAAGAAGTTGCAACCGTGTAATCATCTTAAACAGCTCGACCAGGGTTTGTCAACAATAAACTGAGAGTGGCAAATGTACGACCAATTAGCTTACCTGGTAATCATTTGCCATCTACAGAGCAAAGATGTGAAAAAATGTGAGCCGACCTACACATCCAAAATGTTGGTAATAACTGGGATAAATATTACGTCTTGGTTGAATCCCATATTGAAATATTGCTGGGGTAAATGGGCTACTAAATCACAGCCGATACAGTTTAACCTAGACAGCTTATTTCTTGAGAGAGGGAGAAAGATACCCGGACGTTGGAGAGGGGTGCTGGCTAACCTACCGAGCTGTCACCAACTAACCTGCTATTTAACACTAGCAGTGGCCATTAACTACCTGGTTGCCGGATAGACCTATTGGGTATGAAATCAGTTCAATATTGTTCTAGTTAATTGACACCTGGGTTAACGCAGTGCGTTAAGTTTCTCCAACAGTGGCCCACACCCACTCTCTTGGCAGCAACGACTAGCTAGCAGCAAGCTAACAGCAGCTAACTCTAACGGAGGAGCTACTCAACCCAGTTAACCCCTTTCGTTCATCTTCCCTGCTCGACAGGCTAGCCAACTGCACAGACACTTAATGCATTTCCTGAAGCGCAATTTCAAATATCAATACATATCCTTACCCGCTTTCAGTCGAGGGTATCCGTTGTTTATATCACATTGACTGGAAACGGCAAAATCTTGTCTCTCCTCTCTCCGCCCAGGCGCTCAGATTTAGCTAGTTTAGCTACCGAGGAGCGGCACTCCCCGAACCCAGTTTTTGACCCGCCGAGGGGGGAGACACACCGGCACAGAGGCGCAGAGACAAGGCGGTGTTTCACCCAGATAGACGTGTCAGAGTCCCGTTTGAGCGTTCTTCCGTTTCAACGCAAACTCCAACTCAAAGCAAAAATCCCTTCTTGTCTTTCCCACCGTCGTCGTCCCTCTTTTTTCTTCCTTCACGCCAGGATCTCAGTCGCTTCTTCCTCCAGCCATCAAACAGCAGAGATGGGCGCGGTAACCCTGCACTCAGGTCTGGGAAACCCCACGTTACGGCAGCGTCACAACGCACGGCGAAGGGTCGGCGACCACTCCAACAGATCAGGAAATACTGCCATCTTTGGTAACACCAGCGCACCTAGATAACATTTACCTGGCAAAACACAGCTTTTAATTCTACAACTTTGTTCATTTATAGTGTTAAAATAAAAATATGGCCCGCGAACGAACATTTTCTATGTTAAAGTGAGTTAGAACAACGGCCTGTCTACACACAAGGCAATGTTTATGCCAGTCATTCTGAAACTGGTCTGTACAGTGCCACAGGTTTTTGGGGGTTACTTTCACAATAAAATTTACCATGAATTATTAATTTAAAATTTTGAATGAATATTGTACACACTTAGGTTTTATCAATATTGTCTCTTTTGACACACGGTATATTCTTAAATCCCAAATAAATGTGCCCCTGGGATCATACTGAATTGGACAGGCTGTATATATGGCCTCAAGTGACTGTGTGTCTACGAACACGTTTGAGAACTCCAGGAAAATGTGACTTTCATTTCAATACAACAGCCACTTCAAGCAAATAGCTGTCTCATTTGCAATTCAAACCAGACTGCGCCACAAATTTAACTACAGAGGTGCATGTATTTCCCTGCCAGCAAGCATCCACAACACAACTTTAGTGCATGTACATTCAATATAATATATTTTTTAGAAACTAAACTGGATCTTGTAGTTTTACTTTGAAGATTAAAATTTATGAAATAATTGCCTAACCTAACACTCACATTTTCCCCTACAATGATAATTTGATTATCTATGTTGGATCATTTATACTGATCCATTAGTAATTCCTGGACTATCATTAATCTATCACCAGAAATTAGATCAATATAATCAATGGATTTTTTTTTTTGATTGTCTCATTTGCCTTAATTTATGGTTCATGAACTGATGTCCCAGTACTCTAGTTCAGGCTGACTGTTTGTGGGTGGACCATCACTACAGCACATAGATGACTTGATCATTATCTCCAGTAGTCTAGGTAGAGTGCTCAGAGGACACGTTAATGCTCAGCGGGTTGAGGCGTTACTTGGAGACATGGAACACTTTGACGTCCTCTGGGACAACAGAGTGGGTACAGACCTGGTCCGATGGGGGAAGACGAAGGCAGCATGAAGAACACTCCTCAGAGGGCACTGCTCTGTCTACTTCAGCACAGCATTTGGGGATGAAGTGTTTGTGTCAGATCTGTTTTGCTGTCATCTCTTTACATTCACATTTTACATAAACAGAAATTTAATAACTGATTGCACCTTGAAAAAAGCATGTCGGTTAAAATTATTGTGTTAACCTCAAACATGTAGGAGGAAGCTGGCCTGCTATCCTGTATGAACTGTCCTCAGCTCTGTAACCACACATTAGTGCACCTACAAGAGGAGCATCCCCCATAGTAATTGTACGGTACTGTATGGAGGGGTGTGTGAGAGAGTGTAATCCCACCAAAACTCAGGTGTACATAAAGGAGTAGTTCATATTGGTGGTGGTGGATTAAATTAGCCCTAATTTATCTTTTTATTTATTTAACTAAGAAAAAAGTGGTAGATAAACACGGTACGAGCTGAAAACACTGTCCCTGTGTGTGTGTGTGTGTGTATCAGACAGTGTTCTAGGTGTGGGTTTCCACCAGGACTCATCTGCCCAGGTTAATGCTGCTGAGATTTAGTTGCCCCTGGATACACCCCTGCCTGTCTGCATACATGTGTTGTGAAGCTTCTTTAGCACAGCCTCAGACCACCCAGGGGAGAAAGCTTATTGTCTGCATTCAGCCTTTTGATGAGGAGAGCGGAAAGAGAGCAGTCCACACCTTGATGTACCTGTAACTGTATCAAAGAAAGCTCCAATTTAGTTATTAAATATAGACTGAAGCCGCTATGAAAAAAAAGAACAGAGATTAAAACTCAATAATTTCTGTATTTTTATTTATAGTAAACACAAGTTTATTCTTTTTATGATTTATACCACTTACTATGTGATGATGATAATCTGCAAATAAAATGGCTGTAAAGGTGTTTTGTCTCATTTCGAATGTTCAAATTCATGGGCGTGACCCTGCGACTATTTAGTGATGTCACATTCACAGGCTGTTCATACACCAGAACCAGAATCAGAACCAGAACCAGAATCAGAACCAGAACCAGAACCAGAATCAGAATCAGGTTTTTAACATACAAGGAATTTGCTTTGGTGTTTTGGTGCATAACAATAAACATAGTAAGAAGAAAAGAAATATAAACAAAGATAAAAACAAGCAGGTCGGATAGCTTACATATAAATAGAAAAAAAAATATATAAAAAAATATATAAAATATTTACAATAAAAATGTGAAGAAATGTTATAGAAAATACAAATATATACAATACAAATATGTACACTGTGCAAAAATGACTGTGACAATGCTCACAGACAGATAGGCCGACAGAGACGCACAAACGCTCACACAGCGCTCGTCAGTAAAGCAGGGACCATAAGTAGCACTATCTCACGGTATTAGCGAGAGATAAGAGGAGAAATCAGATTAGAAAAAAAGAGGCAAAATGGCAACACAAATATTGCCTAATATGATCTCATACGTTTCATAAAACCAGTGACATTACATGAGGCTAAGCTCATAATGACCTTGCTTTTTATAGGCAGGTTGGGGTACAGTAATCTGATTTAGCATAATCTCCTACAATCTCTGATAAATGCTTACGGCATGTATCTCCCAGAGAGGTCAGAGCCCATTGGTCCGTTTTGAGGCATTACTGACATCTGCTGTTACACATCTACTACGGGGCCTGGTTCACGTACAGTTTATCAAGTGAGCTCTCATCTTTGGAAGAATTTAATGATTAAAATGGGACGGAGTAATTCTGAAAAAAAAAATGATGATGATGACTTGATCAAAATGTATTGAAAAAAATTGTGTTTAGGAGAAAAATATATAGAAAATAGAGAATAAAAAGAAGAAAAAAGTTATTGTCACAATACCCGGTAAGGTACCAGTTACAATAGGCTGACTGCGCTGTACCAACCCCCACCTAAAGCCACTTGTTGTCATGAAAACTAGTCAGCAAGAAAGCAGTTGAAAAGCTGCTTCCTTGGCTATAAAGTACCAGATAAACATTTAAAATGATCAGCCAAAGGTAACGAATAAACAGCTGGAATAATCACTTAATGGATGAACAGCTCAAGTAGCTAAAATAAAAAGTAATTATTCAAATAATTCGCAAAAGCTCATGGATAAATGGTTGAAATAGCTAAAAGACTATCTGAACTAAACACTGACAATTCAACTGTATGAAACTGTTGTAACAGTATCCACTGTTTTAGTAATTCTTAACATCGCCTTAAAACCATCTCAAAGAAACACATTTGGAGCACGACATACAATATACAGCTGATGAAGAGGCGCAGGTCGTGAGTTCATCTGATAGAGATGTGGGTCACATCAGAACCGCTGCTCCACAGTCTGTCACACCTGTGACTGAAAAACAAACCTGAGGAAGTGTGTGTTTGCTCTTCCACTTGCAGAAAATGTTACAGTAAAATAAATAGCAAGAAGTGTGAAGTTAATCTAAAGTTTTTTGGTCTGTGAAAATGAAATGAAAAAATGAAATGAAAATGTGTTTTACTTTTCAAATTTATAAAACCCAGAAACTGGGAACACCTTATTTTACCGATTCTGAGGTTTTCAACGCAGCCCTCTTTGACTGATGTTCGTATCATAAGATACTTCATAAGACCAGTTTCTTAATATTAAGAGAAGGGATAGATTTAATTACTGAGTTTGAAAATATACATCAATCAATAGTACAGAATTCACTATTTTGTATTTAAAAACTGAGATTCAGCGTCTTTACCAGTTAATGGGTAAAGATGAAATTCAGTATTTTGTAAAGAGTATTGTATATAGTATATGGAATAGTATGTAATATATAGAGTATATAAACTGGCTGTAATGTTGTATGTTTTGTATTTGTGGTCATTTATAAACGCTTTGGTTAGCTAAAGATCATTTTCCAGCCTGGTACACAATAAAAATCTATATTTATTTGATTCTCATTTCCACTTAGAATAAAGGTATGTTTTCATCTTTTACTGTTACAGTGGCACCTGCGACGATTTCACGACAGTCGCTGTTTTATGTTTTTTAGCATCATTCATCTGCTTTAAAATCTGGTCCCATTCTGGATTACATTTCACAGACTGCACCTTGTCTGACCTCAGCGTGAACTCTGTTTCCTTTCACTTCATGTGTACAGTACCAGCAGTTATACAGTATGTACTTTACACATCTGCTGGCTCACATCAGCTGACACACGGTTAACCAGCGGCTCACTTGGCATCACACACACACACCCTGGTGGTGGAATTAGGTTCATGCATTGAAGCACTTCACTCAAGTTACAAATGGGCTTCAGATGGTTGATGGGGGTGTGTTCCACTTTTAATAAGTCAGCTTTTCTTTTACAAGTGGATGTCCGCCTTGATCCACTGGTATTTGTTTGTGAGGAGCTGAACCTAAAGGGATCTATGACTCAGATCAGAGATACTGTGTGTAACGTGGATTCTTCCACTGATTTGCCAAGAAAATGATAATGGTGAAATGGAAAGATACAAAACCACCAACCAGAACTCAGCGGGTGCAGAGACTGAAGCAGGACTATATAATGGAACAAATGACTGCGAGTCTACGACTGAAAACGGGTGCTTTTACACAAAGGTGGAGCGAGATGGATTGTTGTAACAAAACTGTGTTGTTTTAATGGATAGTCACTGAAAATGTCATCGTTATATTCCTCTATAACTGACTCACTCTGTTTGAGAAATATGTGTCTCGCTATTTATCTTAATATCATTTTGCTTGTTACATATACAGTATAAACAGTGTATCACGTCTTTATGAATTGTGTGTGTGTGTGTGTGTGTGTGTGTGTGTGTGTGTGTGAGCAGATTTCCCCACTGGCTGTCGTCCAGGTTGTGTAGAGGTCAGTCAGCGTTTGTGGAGACCAAAGCCATCAAGGTGACTCTGTAAACGTTCCTCTCATCCCCCTTCAAGGTAAGAGGCACACATGTCTGCACCACCTCATAGGGCTGAAACACACACACAAACACACACACACACACACACACACACACACACACACACACACACACACACACACACACACACACACACACACACACAGTGTGAAGTTCAGACATCTTAATACAGGATTTAGAATGTAGATGGTGATTGAAGGTTGTCAATATATATATTTATTGACTTAAAATGTGTCTATTTCTGTTTGAAAATCGACCAGAATTCAGTGTTTTCACCAGGATTTAATCTTTATCAGGAAGGAAAAGGCTGAAGAAAATAGATTTTAAACTCTGACAGGTGACATCACACTGACATTAATAGATGTCACTGTAAACGAGCAGGTATTTTATATTATTTTACAACACTGAAATGTGTCTGAAACTGTCCAGCAGAAAAAGAGGTTCTTAAAACACTGGATTTACATCAGGTATGAAGTCATCAAATCCCAACTGACACAACTTCAAGTTCTAACTTGTCTAAAATCATCTCCTCCTCACCTTGTATCCGCTCTGAGGGGTCCAGGTGACGGTGATGGTGCGTTTGTGGCCCGCCTCCACAACGCCTTTGCTGGGCTCCACACTGAAGCCGTGCTGCTGAAGGGACGCCACATTATCCCAGTAAAACTCGGCACTCTAGAGAAAAACACGACCAAACAGACACACGATCAACACCAGCTGGGGGAATGAATCCGGCACAGAGCAGCTGTATAACGAAGACATCAATTTACAGAATAATAATGACACTGAATTTTATTGATATTGATATTGTGAAGTTTCTATGATGTTTATCCCTGAAATAATCTATTAAAACCTCTTATGATGCATCTCACATCACTGTTAGTTACATCCTGCATCTGTGTGAACCTATTGCCTCCGTTGCTCTTGATGACATCACAGTACCTTCTTACTGGGCTGTGTGGAGCAGATGCAGCCCACATGCAGCTCCCTCACTGCAGGGGTGATGGCCCCCCCGCTGCGGCCAGCTTGCAGGGTCACTAGCACAGGGACGCTGGGCTTCTCCGTCACCTCGGACTCTCCTGTACACACAGAGAGAGAGGATCAGCTTCATCCCATTTACTGCAAATACTATTTAATAATAGTCCATGTCACTTTGAAGCCAACAACACCAGACCCAATGGGCTTTTTCTGGCACAGTTCATTTGCATCCTGTTTAACCATTTTGTAATGCTAGTGGCATAACTCTAGAGATGGAAACATATATGTGTCAGTCGGTCACTTTAGTCCAGACTGAAATATCTCAACAGCTCCTGGAAAAGCTCAAGGTCTTATCTGGTTCTTGGTTCTTTGATTTAGAAACATTTGCTGTGACTTATGTTATATTATAAGTGTGTGTATTTTCACACATGGATCTTGTAGTGAAATATGATCCTACTGCTGGTGACAAGCACATGGGCTGTTAGCATGCTATGATTAGCATAAATGACTACTTCACATATGCTGTCCACGCTTGCATAAATTATGGTATGTGTCTGGGAGTTATTAGTCATCTTTATAGTGTCAATGTCTTGATTTTCTCTGCCTGAGTCGCCTGTCTAGTTGGAGCTCTCAGGATTTTTAGAGAATATGCTAAAGCTGAATTTGTAATAATGATGACTATATGAAGGAGGAAGAGAGGAAGACGGAGGCTTTGCTACCTGTGAGCTGAGTCAGTGGAGGGAGGAGGGATTCGATGGGCACAGTCAGCAGGTCTCCTCCATATAGATACATGTTATGTGAAGAGGCGGCGCCCTTCAGGTCCATCACACACACTTCACTCTGAGAGACAGAAACCACGCGGCGTTACACAGAGGACATGCAGGGTGCAGTAAGGACGGCGTTTCACCTGGACCATGTGATTAAGGCCAAGGTGAGGTTGAGTAAAGAAATGTAATTGAGGCTTAAAGTGTGTGTGTGTGTGTGTGTGTGTGTGTGTGTTCTGCTGACCTTATTCATGAGCTCTATGGTGAGTCTGTCAGAGTAGTTGACAGACGGGTGGTCGGGCTGAAAGGTGACAGTGACGTCCTGGCTCTGTCCTGGAGCAATGCTGCCCTCTGCTGGCACCACGCCGAAAACACTCAGCCCACTGTAGTTCTGGGTTCCTGTTCAGATATAGTGTTATAATTAATATGTCTGCCACTGTCATGTATGTTATTAAATGATGAGACAGCCTGTAGCCTTTGTGTTGTTGTCAGATGTTCTTAATGTCCAAAATGTTGCTTGTTTGAATATGAGAGGTACTAGTTTCCATATTATATGTATATATACAGTAATGGCAGAACAAAGGAGGCGTTTCTGATCTATGGTAGTGTGATGCTCAGGTTGTAATAATCTGATGCTTACAGTATTAATTAATGCTGTCACTCAACTGAGAACAAAAGATGCTCAATGACAAAGTTAAAGCTCAGTGGAGAAACGTTAAGATCTCACATTGACTAGAATTACAAAAAATATAAGATTGTATAAAATACATAAAAAAAAGGTATCTGCTTTTAGTATTTCTTTTTACATGAACTCATACTGTGAACAATCTGTTCTTAATGTGACCATGATACTGACTGAGATGTTTTACACTTGTAAAATCCTCCTGCCAGCGCCCTCTGGTGGACAAACTCTGTAACTGTGATACTGATTGTAAAATGCGTCAAACCTACTTTTGCATTTCTGTATTCCAGCTTCTTTTCATCATGACATCATGACATCTACACCAATACTGATATAGCTGCAATAAACTGGTATCAGGCCTTGGCTGGTTTATTAGTCAAGCCAAAATGTAATCAATACTAATTATTAATCATGTAAATGAAAGATAAACTTTCCAGACATTGGAGATCATAAAGAACTTCTTCTTGCAGCAACAGATAAATCAATAATAAAAAAAAGGTTTAAACATTCAGTTTAAGCTTCTTTTTTTTTACTACACAAACAAACTTTATTTCTACAATAAATTTTACAAAAACTGCAGTAAAAAGTTCCGCCTGTTGTCCCTCAAACATTTTAAAGCTTGAAACAGTAACAGCATGAAAACAAGAACTGCTTGTTGGTGTGAATCACTGATTCGTGAAATCAGAGCCCTTAAAGTCTAAAAGCTACTGCTCATCACAACATCTACAGCTTCTCTTTGCAGATAATTAATGTAGGAAATTCAATGAGGTGAAATGGATTTTAACTGGATTCACCTCATCGGTGAACTTTAGTAAGAGAAAGAGAAAAAACATGGTTGAACGCAGTATAGCTTTAATTATTAATAGATAATAGCGAGTGTCAAAATATAAACTGTATTCAAACATAAACAGATCTGTATGTAATGTATTAAAATCCTGATCTAAACCAGGGAAATATGCAGTAAAAAAGCTTAAACATGGACTCAGTGTTGTGCTCTATGTCATTTTCCATTTGGAGCTCAAGCAGTCAAAAGTTTCCCAGGGTTCCCAGTGGTTCGGTGAAGTGTTAATCACATCTTACCCACAGTCGGCTGGACCTGAGAGTCTGTGTAACGGCCCAGCAGGAGGGCGACCTGGTCAGCTCCACCCTGAGGCCTGGAGGGAGAGACACTGGCCAACAGCCCCCTGAACCCCACCGCTACCGCTGAGCTGTTCTGCAGCTGCAGAGAGAAAGCATCAACGTAATCAGCGCACATTAAGAGTCAACACAAGGTTTCTTCAAAACCACCGAGGCGTGATCTTGTTCTGGTTCTTCTCCTTCTTGACCTTCAGCCCCTGACTCACTGTTAACTGACCTTTAGGACCCGTGAGGTGCTCTCCTTCTCCAACACGTAGCCAAAGTCGAGGAGACCTCCAGGGGGGGACGAGGTGACAGCAGGGACCACGCCCTCCCCGCACAGAGTCACTTCCAGAGTCGTCTTCTGGTCATGGATCTGCAGAGTCTCACAGTACTGGAGAACAGTGGAGGTTTCACTCAATAGTTGATGTGGTTTCTCAATTGAGAGACACATTGACAAATCAGTAGATTAACATGGGGTGTCGTAATTCACTTACTGACTTCTGGGCCGGTCAGTAGTGGGGAAAGTGTGACACACTGGTGACAGGTTTATATGTTTTTAAAGATCTAGCTTCATGATAAATCCTGAACCGTGAACCCACCGTTTTCTCCTGAGTCGGGCTGAAGGCGAGCACCACAGTGTGTTTCTCCCCGGGTCTTATGGATCTGAGAGCATTAAGAAGATTAAAGGGGCCGTGTATATCCAGCACCGACGACCTCAGCTTGCAAATGGTCAAAGAAAAGCAGTGGTGAACAGTCTGTATTATAATTATTATTATTTATCATTAGTATTTGTAGTCGTATCCATTTATGATTAAGACATATTTTATTGTGATAAAGAGATGCCAAACCAACATGCAGGCCACAGCACTCAATTTTTATTTAAAATTCTCAAAAGCAACATCTGTCTCCAGGGAAACTGTCACCATCACTACAATCCACAACACACACTGTCAAGAGGTTTCTTTAGTTATTATTTCAACACATAAAACCTGTTCAAAGTGAGATGCCCTGGTTTCACATCAGACCCCCCTCACCCAGGTGACCCGGCCGGGGGTTGATCAAGTCCCAGCTTGCCTCCCAGCAGCAACAAACCACGGGGCTTGCCCCCTTGTTTGCAGAGAGTCATTTTAAAACCTTCACACGTTGATCGAATTCATTCACAAATTTAACATAACTCCTCAAAACTGTGAAAAAGAAATGTAAAAGCAAAACTGGGCCTGAGTTATGATCAGGTTTTTGTTAGTGGAGCAGATCTGCAGCACAAATAAATCACAAATCAGTCACTCTAAAATTTTTAAAATTTAAAAATTTGACTCTTAGCTCTTCAGTCGCTGTGTTTCTGTTTCATATGAGCTGGAGAAAGGATACGTCCACAGACTCCTTTGAAATGTTCTGAACTGTAAATCTCTTAATCACCCTCTGCCCTGAAAATACAAGACACACATACAAACACGATAAACACGTGCAAAAAGGTGCGAGAGCTGAATGCACGAGTGAACGTTTACAGCACGTGAAGAACTCAAGAGAGGGACTCACCCACTGCCACCTGAAGGAAGTCTATCGCACCGTGTCCATCGTTGGATACGACCACCAGAGAGGGCCGGACCGCGGCACACTGCAGCTTCAGGTAGAGCGTGTTGAAGGGACTGAGGAGATATGGGACATGACAAGCTGTGAAATCCGGGTCAACAGCGCACACTTTTCATGAAAGCTCTTCATGGATACAGGTGGCAGGTGGTCGATGCAGACAGCTGATCTGGGTAAATTGTTTTGCATGAGCTCAACACAGCACAGCTATCTTAGAAATAGACACATTAAAAATATGTGAAAGTCTAAACTACTGGAATAAAAATGACGGATAACCCTAAAGTGGAAAAGGTTTATCATTTAAGAGCTGAAGAGCCTCAAGGACTTTTCAAAAAGCTGGACTTTAAATACCAAAGAAGAAGATAAGAGCTAGTGACCAACCATTTTGGGTGCAAGTCTTAATTGATAAGTAATAATTAATAACTGTTGTGAGAGAACGTGACCTGCTTCTCTGATGTGCTGAACATGAACTGACGTCTGTAACTGGACCGGAGCTCTCTCTGACATTTCTTGAGCTGCCTCCACAATATAAACTGATGTCGTAAACTCTGCGGTCCCGTTTATGATGAGCAGAAATCACAGTTCTGAGAAATTTCTCAACTGGTTTCCTGATGATTCATCTGCTGCAGTTATGGCGGAACCAGAAATGCCACAAAGAAGTTGAACAAGAGAGGTCACAGGGTCGTAATGAGTAAAGTACTCATTTTAATTTGTATGCTCCTCCTGTTCTCTTTAGATGTGGTGGCTTATGCTAACGACCCAGCTCTTCTTCTATTTGCTGGATATACATGAAGGTCATATCTCTACTGTGTTGCATGATTAGAGTTAAAGTGAAGATTTATTTTTGAAAGGACAGCCCAGATGTTTCCACCATCACAGGAATCTGTGAAGTTCTGGATAAAGAAATAAACTCCACAGATCAGCTGCTGCTTATATTTCATATGAGAGGAAAGCTAATGTTGCTAAATGCTATGCAGCGGGCCCCCAGGGCCCTCAGGAGCCCAGGCCACCAGAGGCTCTAGGTTTTCTGTATGTCAGTGGGTTTATAGTAAATTAATGAATTTGTTTTCCAAATTGTCGGTATGGTTACGTTGTCAGATGTGAGCCAGAAACAGAGGGAACAGTTAGCCTCACTCTGTCTAAAGGTAAAAACTAAATCTCACTAATCAACACCTTTTATCTGAATGTTTAATTTGTACAAAAACCGAAGAATAAAAACAGACATGTTGTGGTTTAAAGTGTCAAGACTATTTCTTGGTCAAAAGCAGTAACTCCTCTGAGGCGATATGTTTCTTATGTCAACGCACAGTTTGCATTAACCAAAGTGTGTGGAGGAGAGTATGGAGGCCGACCCAGCGTTACCTCCACGGCGGCTGAGCCTGTCTGTCCTCCTCGGGCGGGTCTCCGTCTGAGACGAAGCAGGGAACGGTGTACTCCCTGTAGCGCCGAGTGAAGGAGAACAGCAGCGACGCCATGGCCTCCTCATACCGCTCTGACCTACACGTAAGTAAATAAATCAACAAACACTGTTTAACTCAGCGAAATCCTTCTGATCGAGGTTTTGCGGCTGCGTTGAGATGCTGCAGGATGTGTGGTGTAGCAGAGGGAATACTGATGAAATCACTTTAGAGGAAGAGAGAATGTACAAGTAAAAACTTTGTGTGTAATTTATATTTCAGTGTTGTTGGATTTCAGACTTCTGATCAAGTTATTAATTGACTTTAGACAGACTTTCAGGGAACATGTGAGAGATATTTCCTAAAGAATAATTTATTCTCTTTATCTTTGATATTTGGCAATAGAATATTTATTAATGAATTTTTACTTCGGTTCAGCAAACTTTCGTCGCGTTTTCCAAAGTAATTTGTGATACAATGTGAGGAGTGAGAATTAAACTTCCTACCCTGGCTGTATGTCGGCAGGATTTGGTGATTCAGTCAGTTTCTCTGTCTTTGGCTCGTCCGACATCTTGTTGTTCTTCTGATTCTCAGACGCTTTTTTTCCTTTGCTGGGTTCCACTGGGATCTTACAACACACACACAGACATGACTGATGGGTTCATGCAAAGGTAGCATCAGCAGGACGTTCTGTATAAGCTGGTGAAGATGAGCTCAACCCCTGACCCCGACACTGGCGGGGGGTTACGCCGGTGTAGCAAGGAGGAAAAAAAAGAAATCTAAAATTTTTGAGAATAAAATCATAATATTTTGAGAGAAAAAGTCATAATATTACACGAATAAAATAGTAATATATCAAGAAAAAAGCCGTAACATTACAAGAATAAAGATGAAGATGAAGTATCTCCTTATTTGTGAGACCTCTGCTAAAGTAGAACTTCCCAGGATGCTCCACGTTCCGCATTTTAAAGCTTCTGATATTTCTCCTCTAAAACAACATGGAACCTAAAATTACAACTTTATTCTCATATTGTGACTTTCTTCTTGAAATATTATGATTTTATCCTCAAAATTACGACTTTATTCTTGAAAAGTGTCGCTGTGGCCCTGATACTCCGTCGTCGGGGGTTAACATGGATAACATGGGGTTGCCGTCGTACCTCTTGTTCCGCTTGTCTGTTCATCTCCGCCTCCTTCTCCCGGAGCACGCCGGCTCGGTGGAGGAGACGCAGCGCCTCCTCTTGGACCTCCTGCTCCAACAGTCTGGGTCTGAACGTCACCTGCACCAGGCATCTCTGGTGGAGAGGACACCAGGATAACGTGATCGGTATTGTGTATTGAATTGTGCACATTTGCAGAAAACTTCAGAGTGGCAGTCAGATTGTAGTATTCTTACACCCCGGTGGTTTTTAATTTAAGCCTCTGAATCGTGTTTGGAAATGAAGTTTTTAAATTAGTTTTGGGCAGTTTCCTGTTCTGGGGTTTCTCTAGCGTGGACCAATTCAAGCAGCTTACAATCCCCCTGTTTCACAGCTGCAGAGTATTTACTGGATTTCTCCCAGTGGAAAAAATTAATACAATGGATTAATCTTTTCTATAAACAGTATATGTGTGTGCAGGAAAGACCTCCACCGTCAACTGACTTCAAACTCTCACAATCCACAGCCAGAACCTGCACAGACGTTCAAATGATCTGTACTTTGATATGATCCTGCGTCGTATCAATATACAATTAAAATCAAGATTCACTCTTATTTGCATTGTGTTCTGAACTCACTGATACTGCGGCATAGACTTGTTCACCTCCAGCAGGTGTCCACTAGAGGGCATCATCACACTATAGAGGCTTCTGATGTGAGCCAGGGGCTGCTGGTCTCACTGTTATTATTTGTAACTGTACTGAGTTGAACTCAGGCAACAATAGTTTCTGTGAGCTCTGTATTCTTCATACGTTTGATGCAAATTTTCATAATAAGTAAAAATGTAAAACTTCTAAACCTTGGTTTTATTTCATTACATCGTAAGATCTAAGTTTCAGTTCACAAGCTCAACTCAAACAAATTTGTGTTGAGGTAGAGCTGAGAGTTAGATCAGGTCTAAAATTATAATAGTGTAACTGTGTTAACGATGTTAGGGTCAGATTTAGTCTAAATGTAAAATGAGAAACATTCTCAGGAGATGAAGCTGAAGAGCATTATTTAGACAGCGGGTCATACAATCACCAGCGTAAAATGAGACAGTTCATTTTTGGAAATTGTCTCAAAGCAAAACAAACAAAGCGAATGAGTTGCGTAGGAGCAGGATGAGTGGCTCAAAAGTGACTAATATTTAATATTTAAAAATATTGAAGTATGTTTTTTATCAACTCACCTGGTGAATAGTAGCTCAGTTAATACAAATAATAAAAAAATGTTTTCATTAACTCACCTGTTCTATTTGTCACTATGTGGAGTTTCCTGTCTTCTATGTACTGAATCGTGAACTGTTACATATTGAATTGATACTGATACTAACCCTAACCAAAACAATCCTCAAGACTAATCTGCTCTTGACTTGTAAAATGTGTGGAGTGCTCCTTTAACATCAGTGTAAACACAACGAGTTCTACTCCACCTCTCCGGGGAGCAGCCGTCCTGCGGAGGGTGTGATGCTGATGTCTGAATCCTTGGGTGGGGTGAAGGAGAACAGCCTGGGTGGTGCAGGAGCCACAGCGTCCTTGACCACAGGGGTGACAGGTTGTTTGGACCGGTGGCGGTCGGTGCCATGATTGACCAGGTGAAGTGTGGCGGTGGAGTGGTCACCTACTGCCGTGGCCCCAAACTGGACCAGAGAATGGGAGAGCTCCAGTGGAGGGCGGACGCCCACGGCTCGGCAGGACAGCAGGAAATCTCTGACGCCAGAGGAAAACAAATCACATAGTTATGAATTAATAAATATGGGACGTAATCAAATTGATCATATCAGACATGATAACACCAATCACACCAAATCAATCTCATTTACACCCAGTGAAGGATTCAAAGTCAACCTGTTAATGCCAGACTTGCAGCTGAGCTGGAAACTGAACTCTTTCGCCTTGTTGGCGCTGAAGATCAGATCAATCTCCAGGGTCTCTTGAGGAAGCAGAGTACCAAAGCCATCATTAGGCTGGACCTCCATAAACTGGAGCGTGGGAGAACACAAACAACACAAACTGCTTATATTTCCAAATTATAACAGTAATCCTTAAGATTTTTAATAGATATAAAATCAAACTCAGATTTTGATCCTTTTGTGGTCGTCATTGTTTTTTTGCAATAATGTATTTACATTCAGTAACTATCTCTCATAGCAAGTATTATCATAATGACTAAATACCGGAACTTCTTCAAATTTGGCACAAACATTCATTAGGACTCAAGAATGAACTGATCAGATTTTGGTGGTCAAAGGTCAAAAGTCGTGGTCGCTATGACCTCACAAAACACAGTTTTGGCCTTGTGAACGCAATATCTCAGTAACGCCTTGAAGTGAACTTCTTCAAATTAGGTACAAATGTCCATTTGGACTTGAGGAGGAACTGATTAGATTTTGGTGGTCAAAGGTCAAAGTTCAAGGTCTAGGTGATCTCACGTTCTTGTGAATGCAATACATCAGGAACGACCATTTTATGACCTCACAAAACACGTTTTTGGCCATAACTCAAAAAATTCATTCACTAATTGTGACACAATTTAACTCAAATGTCAATAACGATTAAATGAAGTGATGACATTTTATATCCAAATGATCAAAGGTCAACTTCACTGTGACATCATAATGTTCAACTAAAACCCATCTGGTCATTATTCAGTGCTGTAACTCAGGAAGGAGAGACTGTGGCCATGTTTCCTGCCGCTCGGCTGGTTGGTGGAGGAAACAACCACGAGGAGGTGATTCTAGTTTCTGTTTGTATCTATTTCACAAACACAGGAACATTCAATATTAGATGAGTTATTCATCACACTGCGAACTAAAACCACAGAAGTTCTTGTTACCTCTGGAACGCTCAAGAAGCCAAAGTCCTGAGGCAGCAGGGACCGGTTGGTGAGACGGACGCTGCTCTTGACCGACTGGTAAATGGAACAGAAGCCGAAGTTCACCTCAGTGCGGTCGAAGTGCAGGTCAGAGGAGGTCACCACTGCTTGGACCGTGTAATGAACAGGCTGCACCTGAACGCACACACACATGTAGTAGGTTTTCAACATACAGTACGTGTTTTGGTGCGTGACAATAAACATGAGAAGAAGAAAATAAATATAAACAAAGATAAAAACAAGCAGGTACTGCAGGTCAGATAGCTCAAATATAAATAGAAACATTTAACAGTAAAATATAAAATATTTTAAAATAAAAATGTGAAGAAATATTTTTATTCAACCGGCATAAGAATGCAACCATGTCTGTAGAACAGCAGGATGGTTTGATTTACACAACGCGAAATGGTCCCAGTGGTTGTTCTGTACTGGTATCACATTTTAAATCTTAATTATACATTTCCATATTTATATTGGGACAAACATCTTGAGTCTGTGATTTCACAACAATGAACATATGCACTTATTTAACAAATCAACTTCATGTTTAAGACGAGACCAGCTCAGTCCTCTGAGCTGAAGTGGAAGCTTTTTCTGAAGATAGTCATCCGAGTGTGAGTGTGTGTGTGTGTGTGTGTGCTATCCAAAACACAGTGCGGGCTCAGAGTGAGATTCAGGAATTTAAATCTCGGCACCAAACCAAGTGACTGAAAATAAACTACAATGTGTGTGTTCACGTTAATGAAGGAACGTGTCACTCCGTGCATCAGTGTGGCTCATTAGTTTTTGGACAACAGTGAAGCTCTATGGCACAGAGGAGGAAGAATTCATTGTTCGGGTCGTTTCAGTGGGTTTGTTGACAACAGAAACAGAGAGCGGTCTCGTCCTTTAACACGACTTTAGGTAAATTATATTTTCATGGTTGTAGATTTGAAAACAAAGTGATCTTATGATTTCGTGATCAGTGTTTTTTTTCTCAAAATTTTGTCCCCTTGAGTCATGCCAGTGCTGAGCAAATGACCTTGTTTTCTGGAGTCTGTGCCATCGCTTTCCTGGCTGCTGTGGCGTCTGGTGACCATACAACAGTGTGTGTGTGTGTGTGTGTGTGTGTATGTGGTTGTGTGTGTGTGAGGTTGTGTGTGTGAGTGCACATGCAACTGGTTTGCTGCCAGGAGCTCAGGGCCTGGGGCTGGGGGCAACAGCTTTGGTGCTCTGCAGGAGCATCCTGGCCCAGTCTTTGGCTCCTCGTCAGGGCTCTGCCCCCCCCTTACAAGAGGGAATAGGGGCTGGATGAGGTTGTGTTGGGTGTGTGTGTGTGTGTGTGTGTGTGTGTGTGTGTGTGTGAAAAATATGGCGAGAAGACAGACCAGATTTAGATTTACTGAGAAAGAGTACTGGCATCGATGCAACACGAATGTTTAAGCAGCTGCTCAGTGTTTTTCTAATGAAGGCTGCTGCTGACAAGTTGAAGGAATTCAGTTGCTGTAAGAACTTTTCTTTCTGAACTGATCAGACCACGAGGACGATATTTAGGTACAAAGGTTTGTTGCACCTTGCACAAACAAATATAATGGATGTAATACTGTAACACTATGTGCTAGTAACGGTACGAGGAAGGATTAAAGATCAACTGTTAATAAAACATTGAACCGAGACCAAACTTAAAGAAAGATTTGATCAGATATTATTCAGCCATAGAAAAGACATGGAGGTCTGGCAGAGCTCTGGTGGGGAGTGAAGGACAGAGAAGTGACTGTAAGTGAATGACTCGCTGTTCGGTGACGGACAGTTGAAGCGTGTCTGATACTTAATTCTTTTGAGAGGTCTTGTCTTTTCCATTGGTTTCTGCATTTCACATTGATTTAATTACTACAACACCCAGTAGGTTCATCCAAAATTAACCCACAACGTAAAAGTGAATTAATCTGAGATGCAGCTTAAACTACCAGGTTTCTAAAAAGCCTGATTTTAATTGAATTCTATTTATTTATCTTTCTATTCATTCATACATTTCAAGCTGTTTTATTGGTGTGTCCTTTTATTCTATGATTACTTTCTGGATTGTTTTCCTTCTATTACCCCACTTTTATTTCTGGTTTTAATCACTTCCAAACATCTCCTCTCTTTTAGCATTTCATTATTTCATCTTGATTTTTATTAGATTTTGTCTTCCGTGTTTCTACTTCCGCTTTTATCCGTTGACTTTTTACTAAAGACATTTTCTAAAGCAGTTGCAATTTTTTTGTCCTGATGATTTAACAAGGAGAATTTAACGGCCATCAGAGATGTATAAGTGTTCCTGCTGTCAGTTACCTGGGTGTCCGAGACGTAGTAACTCTATTCAAGTCAGTGCGTACGTTCATATCTTCTGTACACGAGTGTATCCTTATATATTTGCCAGCCATCAGCCTATGCTGCTTCCTACATTCAGTAAGAGCTTGAAAGCAAAACCACATGTAATATATGAAACTTTTGTATAAGAAAAAGATAAGAAAATGTCACATACTGTAAATCCCTGCCTACCCACTCTGAGCCTCTGAGGACACTCTCAGTAAAACAATGTGGAATAACCTTTATGCTTGGCTTATTAACGCCCGTGGAGTAACTGGGCCTTGGAGGTGGGAGATAATTTTAGCATGTTACCAGCAAAATGGGTTACAACCTTCAGTAGCTCTGTTTCTGTTAGGGATAAAGTAGGACACAAGCCCTGGTAAGTATGCACTGTTTTCAGCACCACAGGGAGATTTACTGTAAAATATGACTACGAATGTATATTCAGCGCACAGTACGATACAAACCTGGCCTGCTACTTGCACTGTCATTGGAACCTCCAGGACTCCAGTGTCTCTGTCAAAAAAGGTGTTGGTGTCTTCGGGTAAGGAGCGTCTGCAACGAGAGGTTTTTTCAGTAAATCAGAAAGCAGCAGTCAAAAGAAAAGATAAAGATGCAGACCCTGAAGACCCATTACTTTACTTTAACCCACGACTGCAGGATCGGCTCGCCAGGGAAAGCAGGAGAGAGATGCAGAGCGCGCCTCCACACTACTGTAGGTTGTAGCCATGGTGATGGGAGACGTAAGTATGATTCAAAGAGGCCCAGTAGTCATGCACAAGCTTATGTAAAACTCCAGTCCCTCAGCATCCTCCAGTGTTAAGAGCTGCTCTCGTGATAACATATGTACTGTATACACACTGTGCATATGTTCATTATCATGCAAACTGTGGTCAAATGTCAAATGTGGTTTTGTGGCTCGGCTCCAACTCCAACTCTCCACTTTCTCTTCTTTTCCCCCTGCCGCTCCTTTGCTTTTCCTTCCTCTGTTTCCCTCCCATCATCTGTCATCTCTGTCTTTCCCTCTTCACGCTCTTAATGCTGGTTGAAGGCTTGAGAGCTAATACTGTAAATGTCAGTGGTTTTTAAGGCTCTCCGGATGTCAGCGCGTTCTCTCCGAGCGCTACAACCGCAGAGCCTCGCCTTCGACAAATCCGTCAGCTCTTCAGGTTCGGGGGGGACAGTTTTCGGTTCCAGGCCTCATCTCTTGCACGCGACTTGCTGTAGTCTCACCCTCACTGAGTCAAAGCTACAGTAGATAGGTCACTTCCTCACACGTCAAAATTAAACCTCTGCATTTACGACGAGAAAAAAAAGAGAAAAGTATTTGTTTCCCTTTGCAGCTGAACCAATGAGCGCAGAGGGTGTATTTAAGGAAGCACTCTTGTTCTGCCTGCTAATAGAATCGCTGCTGGAGAGTCACTCTTGAATTAGCTTGGCAGGACAGAGTGGAAAAGCCTGGTGGGATGTCGCCAGGCCATATGCTCGGGAGAATTTTGCGGATGGATGGGGTTTCAGATTTGTCACTGTCCTGCACAGATTTACTCGTGTGTGCTCCTCTTCTCCCGTTGCCAGATTATCCACAGTCTCATCGAAAAAGTAATTCTCCTCCACAGTCTTTAATGATACTTCTGAGATTAGTAGCGGACATACAGTAATATAACTGAAATTAAATAGTAGTTCTAACTTAGAGCTGTTGTGTGTATCTCCAGATAATCTTACCAGGAGTTATAGAAATATCTGGGGTCAACTTTATCTCCATGTCCATCCTTAATAATCATGTAAAGTCAAAGAAGTGATAATCATGAGGAATCACCTTATCCATGAGAGCAGGGCTCCAAAAACATATTCACCTGGCATCTGCAAGAGCTCTTGATTTGAGCAAAGTGGCTGATTTAGTGCTTCCTTTTACCTGTATATATGTATATGCATGTATGTATATATACTGTATATACATATATATACATTCGCTTCAATTTGAAGTCCAGCTTGAATTTCACTATTTCACTTCACCATTAAAAAAGTGATTATGAAAAGGATTAAAAAACGGATTAAGAGGCTTAGGGATTTGTCATTATGCGGAAATGGATGGACAAAAACTACAGTCGACAACGTCACGTAAGAAATCTTCAAAATCACGTTCGACCAAACAGGTCATTTCGTTCGCTTGTTCTCTTGTGACTCGCAGCATCTTTAAAGTTTATGATACTGGTGTGAGCGCAGAACTAGCGGTGACGATACTGGCGGAGCTGTTCGGCGTAATCTGGAGTAAATCATCCTTGTAATCTCCCTTTTATCAGCTGGAACTGCCGGGCTGGGACACACTGCTCGCTCTGCAGAGATTACACCTAAAACCACTCATTCAAGCAATCCTATTCTAATGATCTCGTCGATAGGTTTACACAGAAAAAAATATATAAAAACACATTTCTCTCCAGTTTTTTTTAAGATCAGAAACATGCAGAATGTTTCACTAAACTCTGGTTTATTGTTTTTAAAACTACCACGATTTACCACGGCCCAAGTGAGCCGGGTCACATGGCTAGGTTATGTAGCTCAAATGCTAATTTCAACACACGTCTCGTGTTTGTTCAACGATTAAAGTAAGTCTGGTCCGACTTACAGAAGTAACAACTCTTAAACTGACATATTTCCTCAATTATCATTAAAAAAAACTAGAATTACCGCCTCACACTCGACATTTGAGTTAAATTGTGTCCTAATTAGTGACGGCTGAAAACGTGTTTTGCGAGGTCGCAGTGACCTTGGCCTTTGACCTTTCACCATCAACTTCTAATCAGTTCATTGTTGAGTCCAAATTAATGTTATTGCCAAATTTGAAGAAGTTCCCTCAAGGTGGTCTCGCGATATCACATTCAAGAGGCCAAAAAACACAAAAACAACAAACACAAAAACGTGTTTTATGAGGTCACAGTGACCTTTGACCTTTGACCATGAAAATCTAATCAGTTCATTCTTGAATCCAAATTAACGTTTGTTCCAAATTTTGTTACTGATTAATCGCCTTCACATGAACACGACTTACATATGTTCGTACGCACGGATAAAACCAAAAACATAAAGCCTCCGTCTCTGCCTGTCGCCAGCGCGGAGGCATAAAAACAAAATCATATCATGTCCTAGAAATTGGCTAACATGAACACAACGTCAGGCTGAATGAAGTGAAGTGAAATAAAATGGGTAACTAAGTCTGATTATCAGGTTTTAAGTTTCCATCTGAATGTTACTGAGCAGCTTTAGTCTCTAGCCAAACAAGATCACAAACCTGTGAACCACTGGCCTTGATACTGCAGAGGGGATTATGTGATGTATGGAACAATGCTGTGGATGTGTGAGGGAAATGTGTGGGCCGGATGGTGACAAATAAAAGTGGAGGAAGACAGGCAGAGAGGGATGAAGCAAAGGAAAGACGGTGAAGGATGTGGGCAGGTTGAGCGCAATCCTCCGGAGCAGGAAGCAAGAATGTGCTCACCCTCTCCCGAAAGCCTGAGGAGGGAAGGCAAGAAGCAAACACCTGTGTGAAGAATGAACGCTATGAGTCATTTCGGAATAGCGATTTTACAGCGTGTGAGTGTGTGTGTGGATGACACACTGAGTGAGAGCAGTGCTGCTAATGAGGATTTGGAAATTCAATCATAGGCTCGGGCTACGAAGAGTTGGCAGTGCCATTTTAAATGACACACCACTGCTGCACAGCACAAAAGCAAACCTCCCAAAAAATCAACAGATTGGGAGGCGAGATCCGACCATGACGGAGACGACACACAAAGGAACACGTCCTCCTGACATGTGTGATTTGTGTATGATTTGTATGGATTTCTCGTGCGGGTGGAGGACTCTCTCTAGAGGCTCCGGGCATCTTAAAAGGACGATTCCAGTCTTATTTTCGTTGCTATGGCATCATTTCTATTAGCTCTGATAACATTGCACTCAGCCGGTCCCAGTTTGTGTCTGTGTCTTGGCATCATCATAACATTGAAGTCACAGAGCGAAGCATTGCTTTTCCATTTAGGTCTTTTTTAAAGAATGCAGAAAGTTGTTTAACAACACTTATCACTGGTTTGAAAACTGTATTTAAATCAAATATATCAAAGACTCTTCTAACCATCTGGATGAAGAAATATTCCAACTCCTGAACAATAAAAATGACTCTTTGCCCATTTCCCAAGTTACAACTCGTTTCCCTAATCCAACCAAAGATGGCAGCCAGAAATGGCATGGTGTTTCTCTGCTTGATTTATCATCCCTTCTATTTGCCCACAGTAATAACTTTTTAATTACTTTTATTTTTTCACCCAAAGGGACAAACCGGGGTTATTACAGGTCAGTGGCTGAGATACTGGAACACGGCAGAAGTCCAGTTCAGCAAGAAACGACAGAGATCGTCCTCCTGTGAAAAAACGAGCCCACAGGTCGTCCGTGCAGCAGGTCGTTATGACCCACAGTTAGGTTTTGTTGCTAGGCGACATCTAGTGGTCGTAGTAATGATAACCGGAGCAAAGGGGAAAAGTGTTGGTGACGTAGTTTAAAGTCCACGTCAGGAAGAGGTGGTGGTCGACGGATGGGTGTTCGATTCCCGTGCGTAAAACAAACCGTTTATATTGTAACCATGGCAACAAAGATACATCATCTAATGTTGGGGAAGTACTTATTTTTAGCCCAAATCACGATCTTTTCCTGAACCCTAACCAAGCTATGACTGTTATTATAATAACCATGGCGACGGAGGTTCGGTACGCCCGCTGCCGTGGAGGCGCTATTTCAGGAGTCGTACCTGTGCGGTTGCTCAGGTTGGAGGACTGGTTGATCATTTCGGGGTGACAGGGTGTTTCCGTGTTCAGTAAATGGGACAGACGCTGCAGAAGAAGAACCTCTAGAAGAGGGATGAGGCGCCAATAAAGAAAATCAAACAGAAATCGCAAAGTGGAGAAGATTCGGTTTCATAGGAAGAGCAATTTCTGGGAGTTCAATACATTTTCAGGAGCTGGAAATCTGGGTTAGTGTCTTTGTTGGCAAAACCACAGTCGTATAATTTAGAGACTGGCCTTCTTGTTATTATTATTCTAACATCCCATATATCTGATAGAATAAGGATACCCTTTGTTCTCCACTGAGATAAAGAACAGGGTTAACGTTAACAATGCAATTTAAAGGTGTTCACACATTCCTGTGATGAATGACATGACGTGAATGGACGAGATTATCGTAGCTGTACAGGTTCTGTGTTGTGGTACAGATATAACAAAACTGATTAAGTAGAGCAAAACAACAATTTCTCCTAAAAATAGACTGAATAGTGAAGTGAACTGATATCATGCTGTTCCCATATCTCAGCAATTAACTCGTTGAGTTCAATGCGAACGTAACTGACAGAACTGACGGCCAAACCTTCAAAATAAGATCCAAGTTGTAATAAACTGGAATTATCCTTTAAGAACAAGAGTGTTGTAAACGAGAGCACAGGAAACTGGGTCTGGTGTCTTAGGTTACGTAAGCAGAATCAGGGCCAGCATATAAGCAGTGGCGGACGGTGGATGCGTAGAGCGAGGACAGGAGTTTGAGAATAACAGAGAGAGGCAGAGTGGATGTAGTTAGAGGGGAAGTGAAGGAGCGCCAGGACGGAGGACTGTGGAGACCGAGGAAACCAGAGAGAGAGAAGGAAAGGCAGAGTTAAGCAAAGAGGTGAGAGGCCAAGAAAAAGAGAAGTAATGTGTGAGAGAGTGGGAGAGGACAGAGAGAGAAAGTGTGATGCAGAGGGAGGAGGGAGGAGGGAGGGGGTGGTAGCTGTAGCTGTGTCGGTGCTCGTGAACGCTGTAATGCCGCGCTCTAATCCTTGCATTAAAACCTCTTCCGATTCACTAAGGCAGATTACTGACATTTTCCCACTTTCCCCTCCTGGCCCCTCACTGAACGATGACCAGGGCGTGCCCCTAACTTTTGTCATGTGCAAAGAAAAATTTTCTTTCTGTTTCTGTTTGTTTGTTTGTTTTTTTTCCCTTCCATCAATATCTCCTCAGCTATCAATACTGCTGAACTGTGAAGGGTGGGGTGGGGAGAGGAATGCTAGCGCCCACGCTGAGTTTTTACATACTGCACGCCTCTCATATCTGCCCTGGGGGTCCCCCCCGGTCCGCTCGTGCCTGGCATTCAAACCGCAGTTCAACTCCTGCCTCTCCATCTAAATATAGCCCATATTATCGTAGAAAGAATTACCATGTCCTTCAAAGTCATTAGAAACCATTATGAGAAGCCTTTGCGCCCCAGTGCTCAGAGTGCAGGTGTGTTGGAGCAACTCTTTTCTACCTGCTGGCTGACTATACATTCTGTAAGACTCCATCATATCAGCATTGTAGCACACTAGTTATTTCAGATTTATCCAGCTGATACTCTCCTTTGTCTCTCATTAAAAATTGCACAGTTAGATGCTCGTCTCTTAAGTTAGCCCTTTAGCTAATGTGAAGGTTGCTGCTGCTACTTCAGAGGAAAACCCTGTCTCATTTTCTGTGCACAAACATTTGTTGGTGTGTGAAGTGACTATTGTTCGTGGGAAACCATCCGAAGGAATATCAGACAAGCCTCGAAACGTCACTTTAGATTTGTGTATACGACTTATTTAACACCTATAATAAGACAACGGCTTCAGTTTGTTCCATCTCCTTTATGTCGAGGTTGATCACAACGGGATGATCACTCACTATAAATGAGGGGTGATTATTGCTAATTGTTGGCATTTAGTTATATATACAGTATATATGTGCATGCATGTGTACTTGGGTGTATATGCACACAAGGACATATATGAACTGAGACGATGTACATATGTCCCAAGCTAAGGTATAGCGTGTGCATGCTTGTATATTATATTTGCATATAGATACGTACAATACACCGTTTTTACCACTGACAGAAATCATCAAGCTCCAAGTTGTAATAAACCAGAATGCTCCTTTAAAGCTGGACTTTGTGTAATAGTGTATTATTTAACTGTGTGAGGATGGATGGGGAGTCAAACCACCGCAAGCCTGGCTCAACACACAAGTCTCCTTTGGAGTGACACAGATTGCACGTTCAGAGAAGGTTGATAGAATCTTAACAAGCTTACAGTCCAAAATAAGATTATGAACGCTCCGGTGGTTCCATTATAATTGCACCCTCTGCGTGTCCTTCCTCACCTCGGCAGGAACTTCAGTTGGGCATTAAACCTCGACTGGGCCTGGATGAAGCCGGTCTTCGGTAAGATCTCCATGTGTTTCCTCATTTCCGGGCACACCTCAAAAGTCACCTTCAAGGCCGTGCTGGCTCTGTCGCACACACAGGATGAGAGGTGATCAAAGGTCTCGCAGTTTTTCCTGTCTCATTAATTGCTGCAGCTTTACTCGCTTTACTTTGCATTAAACTTTTTAGACACTTTCTTTTACTAGTGATTAAAGCAGAATTATTATGCATGCATGTTAAAATAACACACCCCCTATTTACAATCCAAATTTATTGACCTGTTCATATCAGCAAAACTCTTATTAGTAACAACATATTTGAGGCACCAATAACATTAATAAGTTATTTTATTTCCATGATGCCTGCTCATTGAAGCTACAGCATGTTTAATGTTATAGAAAGATAATAGTTCAACGGTTTCTGCTTCATTATAAAGGTTAACCTTCTCCCTCCCTGTTGTTGGATACTGAGCTGAGCCGATCAGATTGAGGATTCTTCACATGAGCGTCCTGTACAACGCTTTTCCTTGCGAGGATAATTTGTTGACCTACAGTTTTTGGGGTCCTCAGGCAAGATCCTTTCCCTTTTAGCTCATTGATACAAGAGAATAACTAAAATATATCATAGGTCATTGACACTTTGAGGTGCAGTTTTTCAGGCGGCAGAATGTCCAGTGGACATCACAGGGCAAACCTCTTATCCCTCGAGGACTCAGCAAGGACAGAGAAAAGCCGTCCGTTTGAGTGACACCTAGAGAAATTGCCTCGTATGGAGTGATGTACCCCGAGTCCATATCATTCAGGTGACCCATTTTCCAGGGAGCTCCAACAGATGGTTGCGCCTGTGGCTACGAGCCAGTTATAGCTGAGGTTTGTGATATAAATGGCTCCTCACCTTGGGAATTCTCCATCACATCCAACAACAACCCACACTCACACACCTCTATGAAACAATGACAGCACGAACACACTGTGGTGTGCTCGTAACATTTTGTTATGTCTGCTTTCATTTCCAAAGACACAAAGGTGAGTGACGAGCGGGTTGTGGCCAAACAGACTTCGGAGGACTCTCAAATGAAATGACCCGCTCTGTGCGAGGTCAAACAGATGGTTGTTTCCCCGAGGCAAGGACGCTCAGGGACACTCGTGAGATATTAAGTGCTATCTTTATTCCAGCCAAATGATAACCTTCAAATCACTCTTGGAGGAATATTCATGGATACATAATCATTTAGGGTAATTAGGCATTTTAATTAACAGGGGCATTTAGCTGATCTTGCCTTTTTTTTTTTTTTTTTTCCTGTGACCAGTTTATTTCTGAAGTAACGTTTAATCGTTTAAAGGTGAGTTCATGGCAATTCACTTAATTCGCTCGCTTGGGATAAAGAACGCACTGATACTCATTATATAGTTAACCTTCACATTATCTTTTGTTTTTTTTCTTTAATTTGGTCACAGATTTACACGTTGAAACAATTTGATTTCTGTAATTCAGGGAAACAAGTTCCTAAAGTTGAAGAATGCTTAATGAGAGTCGGGTCTTGTCGTCCAACATTAGTGGCTGAACTCTCTCTCTAAAGCTCTTGAGACTGAACAGGAACAAATAACTGCTGTCAGGTTTTAAAATCTTGTGGGAAGCCCTCCCAACAGAGTGGAGGTTATTGCAGCAGCAGATAAATGATCATGGGTGCAAACTCTGGCTGTTAAAGTTCCTCCAGACATGTTTTAAACTCTGCAACAATCCTCAGCTGTGATTCATCTTTAGTTTAACGTGTTTTCACACATGAAAAGTGGGGGAAAAACATAGTTAGCATCATGTATTTAGTATTTAGTTTATGTTGTTTGTTAGCTTGTAACTGGCAGTGGCTGACACAGTGTTAGCGGTTGTGCTAATGCTAGCTCTCACTCTCTCTGTACTGACAAGATTTTAAGGTTTATTTAGCCCCGCCCCCCGCTAGTTGACAGGATTGGTTCCTTAGGTTTGTGACGCAGTGTTCAAGGTGGAAACACTCAGTCATGGTGTTAATGATTATTTCACTCATCATCTTATATTATATATAAAAACATCATATGGACGTTAACGAGGTGAAACACTGGGGTTTCATCTTTAAAAGACACTGAAAACTGTATGAAAAGACATGACTTGGGAAACTTGGTATTTTCCTTGGGTTTGGTTGAAAGTGCTATTTTTACAGCCTACAACATTCACCCACATCTCTCACTCCGCCATGTGCTGCTGGTAGCACCAGCTTCCACACTGTGACTGCACACCCTTTGTGTTTCTGTCATTTATCTCCAATAAAATAACTCTCTGGCACGTGAGCGTGGCGTGATTCCCCTTCCTAGTTTGAGGCAGTTTACTCGGGAACCTCTGTGTTCTGTGCGTCATGGCCCTTTCTCTCCCGATGTTTGGAAATACAAGAGTTTTTTTTTTCACACAATAAAGGCAAAAGGCTCAAGAATAATTTGGAAAAAAAAAAAAAGAAAAAGGTCTGTGAACCATTTTTTTCAAACTATAGAAGAAGAAATGCAGCAAACGGCGTCTCCTGAAGTTCAGACAATGATTATAGTGTTAGAGAGAGAGAAACAGCAAAAACAACATGGTCGTTTACTGTTTCTGTAAGATTCCTGAAAAGCTGACAGCGATAATGACACGTGATTGTTGAGTGAAACAGTTTCAGGTCATGTTGCAGAGAGATCGCTCGTGTTGAGTCTGAATACCTGAGTTATTCTGGACTGTGAGTGCCCACAGCTACAGCAGTGCCTCTGCCCTTTCTTGAAAGGGCCAGGTGGCTGCGCTTGCTTACTCCACATGTACTCCAAAGCCTCACGGGATACCAAGCCTTCATGGCAAGGGTTCTAGGCAACAATCCCCACAATGCAGCACTGTCAGCTTTATACTGAATAAAATATTTAAAAAAAAAAAAAAAAACCAGCTGGAAGAATAGTTTTTTTCTTTTCTTACCATCTAATGTTTCTATTACTCAAGCCAAAGAACAGAGGACACAGGTTGGACTCTGACAAGGTGCGGTGGGAATATTAGAAATGCAGTAAACAGGGAAACCGAGGACAGAATGCTTTGTGTAGCTGGCTGGTTGTGTTTGTTTGTGGCCTGAGTTTGGGCAGGGATGCTCATCTCCCCAGCAGGTGCCAGTGGAGGAGGGTTTGAAAAGAAAAAAAAAAACAACAAAAAAAAAAACTGTTCCTAAAAAGAAAAACTCTGCCAACTGAGCTCAGAATATTTCAATCATTGGCTCACAAGCAAAAGTCAAACACTGCACATTTTAAAGCCTCCTAAAAATTCTTTCAATTAGTCGGAGTGATATTCAAATCACTGGCTCACAGACAAGAGAGACATATTCAATTATGCGTGTACTGTTCTCTTTAAGAATCTGTCACAAACTCCGGAGGACTTGTGGGATATCTACTCATCTACTCAAAGGGAAAAGTGACAAATCGTAAGATGAAAGCAGCAGCTCTCTTATTGTTTCCCCAAAAAGCCTGCCAAGTTATTTTGTGTTCAAATTACTGTCTTGGAGGCAGAGTGACATATTGCATAGTTTGCTGGTTTCAAACTTCAAAGCTGCTGTTCACACTGATGCTGTCATCGTCATGTTGTCACATGTGCTGGTTTGCCAGCGCACCAGATGGCAGTTGTCACAAATACCCCACCCCCACACATGCACTCCCTCCCCCCCACGTGATGTGACACAATGACTGGCTAGGTGGTGGACCACACGCCTGTTAATGTTAGTCTTAATCTCCTCTGCGCATCATAATGTATCACATCCATAATCAAAAAGGATTTACTGTTGTCCCGTGCTATTGTGTGGGCCAGGAAGCGTTGTGGGGATGTGAGCTTACCGCCTGCTCCCTTCCATCATCCTCTGTTTAGGAGCATTTATCAGCTAATACATCTCCATTATGTCACATCCGCACATTTGTTGAACATCTCAATACGGCGCTCAGTCGTGAGCGTAGTTAGGCGGGGAGTTTTATGTTGGGCTGGCTGAAAAGTAAGCTGGCCTTGTCAATTTTAAGGGATTTCCATGAGCCGTTTTTCTGTGAAAATGCCTGCTTTGGCAGAGACTGAGTATGTAAGGGGGTTTTAGTATTGCATTCAGCAGATAAGCCAGCGTGCCACGTCAGCAGTCCATGCTACTTTCCAAACTCTACTCCAAGGACGTTGGATGACAACAAATAAAATGATTAAGTATGACATGCACCACTCATTTCTGCAGGGGTTTTATACAGCCTCTTGAATGTAAACACTCTGAGATAGTTTGTTTTGATTAATAAAACTAAACTAATGCTGTAATCAAGATTTCAGAGCTTCAAATTTCAGGATTTTTTTGTATTTTAAGGATCTAGAATTTATTTAATCATTTCAGGTATTTTTGATTTCATCTATCTTTTTGTTATTGTTACAGTCTGTGACAGAATGAGCATAAAGATGTTGTTTCACACTGTTTTGTCAGTGCCTCTGAGAAGTGCTGACACTGTGTGGGAGTTCACGACCTTCTTGTCTGCATGACTTCAGTCTCCTACACACCTGTCTACCAGGTGTATTAAACACTATTCAACATGACTGTACTAGTGTTGGCTTCTCTTTGTAGCTGCTCGAGCTCTCAGGACTAGCTTCCCTGCTATCAGCGACACAGCCGTTAGCATCCTCGTCACTGTCATCAGATTGCGTCCGTATGAAAGACGTCTGGGGTCGACGTCTGTCCGTCTTTGGTTTTTAGAGGGATTTGTAAGACATGTTGGAAAGCTTTTATTGCACTTAATGTAACGAGTTGTCAACCTGTCTCTGCTCCACTCTGTGAGTGTGTGTGTGTGTGTGTGTGTGTGTGTGTGTGTGTGTGAGTGTGTGGGGGTGGGGTGGGGTGGGGTGGGGGCAGTGAAACAGAAAGCAGAGCAGAGAAACACCACCGTTAAGACTCTCACACTGAGCTGAAATCAGATGAGTGCAAATAAATTAGGTAAATAACAAATAAAACTTTCTCCTGACATGTTTTAGTTTAACACTTGGTAGCTGACAGTCCACAGTCATTTCTCATTAGCTTGGATTGGTGACTGCTGTTCCCATTTGCTGAAGCAATTCATTCTTTTGGGATATGCGATGCAGTCCTGACTTTCCAGACAGTTTACCACATTATACATGTTTTTTTTTTTTTGACAAGATGCTTCCTCCAGTAATACAGCAGCCTTTTTATCATTTTGAAAGGCCATCATTTGCCCCATGTTGCCCTGACAAGTCATACAGTATATTAAAGTGGTGATTATCATAATGACACTGTTTACTGGCATGCAAATAAACCCAACTTTCCTACGTAGCTGAATTTGCAGTTGCACAGTTTTGGTGCCGGAGGGTTAAGTGTCGTATGGAAACTTTGCTCTAGCATTTGATTTCCCCGGCGCCGTACAATATATGGCGTCCTGTGCACCAACTGCCTGTGTCCAAAGTGATTTTACCCGGAGACTGACGATGTTAGAGAGCTCTGTGTGAACCTGTGGTGGCGAACATTTAGTCTCACTTAAGTAAACTGTCCAGTAAAGAAACTACAACTCGTCCTGAAGTGAGAAGCTGGTGAATACTGTGCTGTTCCTTTGGGAAGAGACTGTATTTCTGTGTGTGGTGGTGGCACCATCTGCTCAAACTGTACATGAAAACAGAGTTCAGCCCCAACCGACATCAATACTGAAACTGATTACAAAGATAGAAGTTTAATTTATGGGTGCCTTAGTTTCTGAATAATTTCCTTGAAATTAACAATTATATAATTATATAATTTCTTCGGTACAAAGTTTACATGCAGCTGAAGATGAAAAATATGAAGTTTGCTTTTAAACAGCCACTTATAAAACTCTGGTTCACTCTTACAAACTCCAATGAGGCAGCACTCACACCAAGCGGGCAGATTCCAATTTCTTTATAATTAGCACCAAATTACTGACTCTTGTCCAAGAAACTTCCCAAAACTAACAAAGACTTTTTAATTAATTTTTAGGAAATAGGAAACTAAGGGACCCGTAAAATAAAGGGACACACAGAGAGCTCATGTTCCAGGCCAGCTGGCCTTTAACACTACAGGTGCCTGATGTTTTAAATTAGCAGTAGTTCAGACACATCGATCTGAAAACTAATACAGTTCAAATAAGATTTTGTACAGTTTCTTAGCGCTCTACTTTGTCCTTGTACCAATGTTGTCTGTAATGTTGCAGATGATTACTTTAAGTGATACCAGTGTGGTATTAAATAACATCTTACCGACATATCTCTTTAATCTGACTTTTCATTTAGAGCAATATTATAGATTCAGTCTTTGTTTTCTAACCAATGGTTTCATATTTAATTTTCATCCCTTGTGTTTACTTTATGTTATTGTGTTTTATTGACTTTTTCGAATTTGTTTTTAACTTTTTATTGTTTTGTCTTGCTACATGAAGCCATTTTAGCTGCGTGTTTGTATGAAAGGTGCTATATAAATAAAGTTGAGTTGAGTTGTTTTTATGAGAAAATAATTCATGTCTTATTTGGTGAATTTGTTTAGAATGAGTGAGTTTATAAATGTGCTGCAGGGATTTTTGTTTTACTTCATGAACACGTAGTATTTTACAGTAAATACTGTGTTTTGTTTTGTGGACTCACTAAGAACCTTTAGGTCGTTCTCTTGGGTTTTCATTGCAACCTGTGCAACATGCATAAACAGATTTTTCAGCGCTACAGTGCAGACGCTCTGGAACACACCTGCTCTGCACCACGATGCTGTCTTGATAGAGGCGGTCAAACATGCAGATCTTCAGATCAATGCTGGGCTGAACCACCCACACAGGGATGCTGACGGCAGTGCCCCTCACCTGGATGGGTATCTGTGTGAAACAACGAGTCTTCAATCGCAGATGATTTACATAAAATAACACTGATATGAACAAAAAATCTTGCTTTTCTCTCCGTGACATTCACAAGACAATGAACATGTTGAGTCTTACTGGTTTGCTGGATGGGTCGGAGAACTTGATGTGGAAGTCTAGTGTGGTCTCTCCTGGAACAGTTGGAGTGAAAACAACCTCCAGTTTGATGCTGTCAAAGGGTCCGATCTCCACCTCTGTAACCTGAGGGAGGGGTACATCAAACAGAACAGGCAAATATTTGGTGCTGAAATATTTTATTTTACAGTTCAGTGTCTCTGAGAAAGATTCTACTATCACTCTAGAAGACAATGTAAAACAACCAGTTAAGCTTGGTAATGAACATTAGATGAGCCCAGTGGAAATGTAAGCTCAGGCTATGACCTCTACAGATTTTCACTGAGCTTTATGAGCTTTCTCTGCTTGAATTCTGATGGTGAAATAATGCCCACAGGACAGAGTTTAGTTGAACTGTTTTACTTCATGGCACAAAACCATTTCTGACCATATACAGGAAGCTGAATTTTCTCAGATGAGCAACTTTAAATGACAATAAAACGACAGTGAAAGGTGGTGTGGGTCGTCTGCTCTGCTACAGAGCATCGAGCTTGTGAGAGCAATAATAAAGAACTGAAGAGAGTATCTGCCTCAGCGCTGTGGAACCACGATAGCTTGATGGATAATCCACCATTTAAGACATCAGCCTTCAACCATAAATTGTGAAAGTATCAGTCGAGATGACAACGATCGAGCCGTGGGCATGTGGGCACACGCGATACACACACACCCAAAACAAGCACAGAGGGAGAGGCGATGCACCATTAGCTCCCTGCCAGAGAGACGTAATGTACCCTGAACTACTCCAGAACTTCACATGGGCCACGAGGCACAAACAGCATCAGCGCTAAAACAACAGAGTCTTCTACAGACAGAGGGGATCGGCTCATCGGAGACAGAGCAGGTGTCTCTCTGGCCGTCCAATCACACCTGGTCAGATCCATCAGAAGCAGTTCGTTGAGTTCAATATCTTCATATATGACAATGTTCATACCAACAGCTGCAGAAGATCCTGAGCAAATATATCTCAATGATAAACAGATACATAATGTGTATGATATTTTATCTAAAGTTAGTTTAGTCCACGTGCATCTCAACACGACTGACAGGCTACAGCTACGCTAGCAGCTCTGTGAGGTTGTGCCTTGGCACTGCACTGCTATGAGCTAAGTGCTAACCACTTAACATGCTGTTGTTAAGGAGCTATAATGTTTATTATGTTCACCATCTTAGTTTAGCATGCTAATTAGCACCAAACACAAACCTGATCTTTTGACCGGCTGTTGGTGTTTGAAGAAATGATCTAAGTGAAATAGGATTCATCCTCTGAGGACTAAAAATGTCTGAACTAGATATTGATGTCAAGATGACGGCGCTCACCTGGTGCTCGATCTATCTACCTTTCATACTACTACTACTTACATTTCCTAGACTGAAGTCATTGGTGTCGGGGGGGCTCTCGTCTTCCTGGGCCTCTGCATCGGTGGACACACAAGCCTCAGGGACGGCCTCTGGAGCGGCAGCTGAAGCCTCTGACACTGTCACACATCGACACACAAAAAAATTCAACCGGATGGTGGCAGCGTCACCATCGTCAGTACTATCACACCGTAATCAGTAAACTTTTTCCTGTTGGCAGAGAGAGCACGCACTTCACATAGTTCTTAAATATGAGAGAGGGATGAGCAGATGTCATGAGAATCCTGGCAGGTGTAAATAAATAAAGTACCACTATGAGCAAGAATCTCAACACTAAATCTGATGTGACGTATGTGATGTAAAAAACAAAGCTTCTGTCCAAAATGTAACATCAGCAGCCGGTTGGCCAAGAACAACCTCTCTTCACAATGGCAGGTGAAAAAAAGAAAATAGAAAGAGCCACTTCAACACAGTTTTTTCCCAAAGCTAGCAGAGCAGAAGTAAAAGACTGAACAGCTTATCAAAGCATCAGTGGAGGAAAGTGCTGAGTGCAGCGATGAGACTTCAGATCTGAGAGAACATAAAAGAGAAGAAGCCTCCTTGGCACCAGCTGTGAGAGCAAGGTGAACCCTCTGCTTAATGTGTGTGTGTGTGTGTGTGTGTGTGTGTGTGTGTTCTTTTGCTTTTCTTATTACAAGAACCAAATGTCCTAACAGGAATAGAAAGATGAGGACAATCACACACAGTTACTCTGTCACTGTTGCATATAAATCATTTTCAAATAGATCTAACGTTGTTTGTTTTTTCAATACTCAATACAAAATATTATAAAACAAGATTATCAGTTTACAGCTATGCTAGTGGCTCTGTGGGGCTGAGCATTCCTTTGAGCTACATGCTAATGTCAACATGCTAACATGGTCATAATGACAATGCTAACTAGCTGATGTTTAGCGGGCATCAGTGTTCGTCTTAGTTTAGCATTTTAGCACTAAACACAAAGTACAGCTGAGGTTGATGGAGACATCGTTAGTTTTGTATGTGTTTGGTTATAAACCAACCTATTAAACAAATTGAAATGTTGACCTTATGATAACACTAAAGGAACAGTTTTCAGATCACCAAATATATGGATGTATGTGTGATAATATATAAGGATTCATCCTGATGGGAACATGAATGTCTGTATGAAAAATTCATGGCAATCTATCCAGTAGTTGTTGAGACATTTCCATTTCAACCAAAGTGGTGGATTGATGAACATACCAAAAAAAAAAAAAAAAAAAAAAAAAAAAAAAAAAAAAATATATTATATATATATATATATATATATACATATATATATATACTGTATATATGGGTGAAAAATATCAGCTTCAAACATATTTTGTAAGGCACAAGGGTGTTTTAGGACGGGTGCTTGGTACTTAGACAAGTGGGGAAAGAATGTAGAGACAGTCCCAGATTTGGCAGGTGCAAGTACAGGTTCAGGTTTCATTCTTGGGTCCATGCAGGACTCTAGTTCACGGTATAAACTGGTTCTTAATATGTATGATACCTTCGTGTGGTTTCTCTTGCTGCGACGTCTCAGAAAGCTCCTGACTCTCTTCTTGCTTTGGTTGGATTCCTCCGGTGGACGCGGATGCGGAGCTCTTCCGACTGTCAGATGTTGTGTTTTGACTGCTTGTCTCCTGTCAGCCAACAACACATTGGCATTATTTAGCTTTTACACATGAGAGTTTATTCATATGACTGTCTTTAGACCTGGTAATGTTGACCGACTACACACTCTAGTCACCCTGGTCTCTAACTCAGCTGTAGCTGCAATGAAATTCACTCCAACACGCTATTGAAAGTCTGACCTGGCACGTGTGGGCAGAGTCCTGAGATGGCAGCTGGACACGGACGGCTTCTGGACTGAGACGTGTGGAGGTGTCCAGGCTGAAGAGTGTGGCCAGCGCACCCTTGTTGGTCAAGGTGAAAGTCCGTGAAATAGTCTGGCCCACCACGTGTGAACCGAAGTTGATTAACTGGCTGTCAACCTCCAGCTAGAGAGACGATATATTCACATGCAGTAATTATCATATGCAGTGATAAGCTGCCAGCTTCAGTACATAGTTTTACATACATTAATACATATACGTGAATTGATTAAATAATACACAGAGTATAATTAGACTGTTATATTGGGATAGATAGGCAGTCAGTGCTGTTTTTCAATAATCATTGTTCCTACTTGGCCACTATATTTGCCAACAAAATCCATCTTACATTAACAGGTATTCATGTACAGCAAGAAAAAAATGTCCTTTCAAGACAGACAGAACGCTATGAGACAATTACAGAGTCATTCATAATGTCCAGTAGTTGTCTCCAGGTTGGCGACTGCACACTACTCACATCACATTTCTTTATGGTGCATTTGACAGGCACAGAGAAGGGACCTGCTGCTGATGCAAACCGAAGCTCTCCTTCCAGGTCCTCGTTGATCTGTAAGGGATCAGATAATGGAACAATGCGTTGCTTCAAAACAGCGTCGGCCACATCGCATTTAGTTCAGGATGAAGGTTTGACTGTAGATTAAACATCAGACGTTTTATACTAAAACAAAAGAGTGGAGCGACAAGAGAAAACACATGACGACTTGGCTGAGAAGAATCAGTTGTAACAGCTGTTTGCACGAAGTTCATTCTCTCTAAGATTATTTTTTTCAAGGGACACTTCATTATTTATCTCATTTGTTAACTAAACCCATCTATGCTCAGCTTTGTTCCAATTGGACAAAATGCTGATACGCAGAAGCAAATTTCACGTTCAAACAGCATCAACACCACTGAAAAAACAGGCAGATGCTATTTGCACCCAGGGTGGATAGCAAATGTGGCTATTTACACCTGAGTGTTAAAGCTCTCCTGGACAAAAAAAGTATTTTGGTGCCAAAAACTTTCCAAAGTGAAACTGAAACTTAAAGATAAAAGAACAAACTAAAATTTATGGCGCTTATTAAACAGCGCACTGCAACAACATGTGCCGTCGTTTACGCCATTTTTTAACGGTGCAAAGCCATTGAGTGTTTCTTATGGGTATAAATAGCTGAATTGTTACTGCATGACAATTCTCACCCAGATGCAAAAAGACACTACAAAAGAAAAAGAAAAGAAAAAACCCTATGAGTCTATTAACGGCAGCATGTAGTGTAGGTGTAGTGGGAGTAGTGATGTGACTAACCATAGGTTGGAAAACAGCCTGCATGTCACAGGACATCCCAGCACATAAAAAACCAGGAGGCTCAAAGCTGAAACACAAAGCACAGGGAGTTATGAATAAGGCAATTTGCATTTTTCATAATATTGCTGCTCCTATTATTCAGCTGGATATTACACAGTTGAGAGGTTGAGGTGATATTGCTCAGAGTAAAATACTTTATCTAATAGACGTGTTTCTGATGATTAACAGAATGTAAGAGCACTGTTTGCTTGTGTGTTGGTACATCAAGTATGAGTCTTTGCAAGGCCTCACATGCAGAGCAATAACACAAGACTCAAAGGAAACGTGATGATTTTAAAGCTACATAAAAATAAAAAAAGATCAGCAGCTTCAGAGAAAATGCTGATGTGTGATGAATCTCCTGAGAGCGGAGAAGATGAGCGTTAACTGAGGTCAAAAGTCAACTTGATGCTCAGGCACAGAAAACAAAGAGAGGAAAAAGCTGTTGCTCCATATGAAAACACTGCAGTGTGGAACAGAATGGTCTGGTATTTATTTCACAGCCAAATCTTATTATAACGCACTGCATAACGTACCGGGAACCTAAAGAAACACGAGCACTGTGAGATATTTCAAAGCAACATGTGTATCTCACGGCACATGTTGTACGCCAACCCTAGTGCTGCCCCGAGGAGCTGGATAACTCGCCGCCCTTCCAGAGACACAAGAAGAGGCCACGGTCAATACGAACATGGCAGCCAGCCAGAGCAGCAGAGAGGATTCTCAAGATTCAACACACAAACAAAAATGTTAGACATTTGCAACCGTGAGCAATAACTAGGAAGCAGCAACAGTTGGAGAATATAATGGATTAGTAGATCTTATTAATGGTGTCATTCTTTTACAAAGTTAGAAAATTTGAAATCAGAGAACAGTCATGCAGCAGCTACTTTGTCATGTATAGATGATGAGGTATCTTCTGCGCCAAGTTGATGTTTTGGCCTGAAGGTGGCACAAGACGAAAGCCGAGTGTCCAAAATGGAAAAGGGTTCATATGAGTTTTTCTTTCTTTTTTTTTCACATCAACTTTTCTAACTCTGTAAAGAAGGAAAAGAAATACCATGGTTTTCTTTCTCTGGCTATGAGGTGCTCCAGTCAGTGGCTCAATACAAAAATTGACAGCGCGTCTCCTAGCAACGCCGGCTCTCCGATGTCAATCAAACAGTGGCATGGGAAACGGCCCTCAACAAGCCTGAAGCTGAAACTGTTTAAACAAACGTGTCCAAAAACATTTTTAGCCTCTTATGAAAAATAGAAAAGGATGAATAATAGCTGCAATTTCATGTGAGTTTATATTTTACAGTTGAAATTTTTGTTTTACTTAAAAACAATTTAAGTACAGACACAAAGGATCTGTATATGTATGGATGTATACGGTATGTAAATACATGTATAGTTGTAAAACACAAAAAATTGTGGCAAAACAAGTTCAACAATATCAGAAATGTAGCTGCTGAAGACATTTTAAAGCTCCATATTTTCTTCTTCGTCTGTGTTTTATTTGAAGTGTTGATCAATTAGAAGATATATTTGTTGTTTTAAGAAAACAAAAACCATCTCAGTGTAGTTTTACATCTCCTCTCTCAGGCTTCTCTCTGGAGCTCTTGTAACAACAGGTCTGTGAGCCAATCAGAAGAGAGGATGCCCTGAGCCTCTCTTCTGATTGGCTGACTGTTTTATGAGTGATCCAATAAAAATAAAGCAGATTTCAAGTAAAAACACTTCAAAGAAACCAAATCCTGCAAGGTTAGGATGGTGGGTCCAGGTGGGCGGGGCTAGGTGACTGTTTTGTTGTGACATCACAAAGTTCCAGAAGTCCTGACGGCTGGTTTTAAGGCTCAGTTTCTGAATACAGGCTGTGTGCATTTCTCTGTGGACTGAGGCTTTGATACTTTCACAGTATTAATATAGAACCTAGACCTGATCTATACACACTACACATGGACAGAGACCTTTACACTATATGGACCTTTAACTGCAACAGAGAAATGATAGAGACATGAAGCAACTGGAACGTGACTCAGGCAAAAATTTACACAACACTTCAGTGGAAATTGTTATGAAGTAGACGGTTGAAAACATGTAGAGACCATCAGTCCTGTGAGATAACTATAACCACAAAGCATTTTGAGAATTGATATTAGCCTCTTCTGAAACAGGCATGAAGCTCTTTTGATAAAGACCTTTAAAGGCACTTTACGCATGGTTGTTGCATAGCTGGAGACATTTATCATAAATTCCTCAATATTTGCACACACTTGCAAATGAAAAAATACTTTGAAAAACAGTAAAACTCCGACATAATTAACTATCAGTGCATACTGTTATCAGCACCACTGGGCAGTGGAGCATTAGGTTTGGTTTAAGCCAGCTGTTTGAAGTTGCTGGTCCAGCTGTCGGGTGAAGAACTTGGACCAGGCTGTGCTGAAGCTGCCGTCCAGCTCACCACTGTGACCTGGACGTGTATGAAAGGATTCCACCTGGTTGAGTAAGTCTGGTGGTAATTATAAATGTCAGATTGTACTTTTATCAGTTTTTTTCTTTCTTGGCTAATTTCCTCCCTTAATGGTGCCATTCTTCTTTTTCCTAGCTTCAACACAGGTGGTATGAAAAGACGTGAAGAGAAATAGAGCAGCTCACTTGGGATTAAACGCATGTGAGGCAGTGTTTCAAGAAGCCTGCTACAGCCCTATATAAAGTGCTGCAATTGAGGCCATACTGTACAGTATATCCATCGCAGTACACTGAAGCGATGGCGCCGAGACCATGCCTGTACAGTATTACTGACTGTGCCCTGTGCTCTATTATACATTCTCCTACAGTAAATCAATATCCATTCACAGTTCATCGTTCGGTTCAACAGAGCTAAAACACACAATCTACAGTTGAAGCATCAACACTCCAACAATGTGTGCGAGTATTACCTACACAGTATAATCTTGTTGTTGTACTCTTATTGTTTCTGTTTGCATGTGGTGGCGACATCATAATGCAGATCTCTGTAGTGCAGTTTAAGGAACCATTTGAAAGCCATGTGAAAATATGTGGATTGTTTTGAATACAAATAATGGATTTAAAGGAGTTTTAACCGATGCTCATATTGCATTATTTTTTTATGGAGTGCTAGACGGACTACCAGAGAAGACGAATAAAACAAGCTGAGTTAAGTGCAGCATGGATTTCTGATGTCAGACACTAAAATAAATTTCATGCAAATGAGAATATGACAAGGCCTTTACAACTATCTTTATCTGGCTGGTTTCAACAGGACACAACCGTAACACTGGTATACATATGACTCAAGGTTCTGTTTCACAGCTGCAAAGTCCTTCAGACAAATCAAAATGCTGATACACCACTTTACCTCGAACAAGGGTCGAACAAGATATAATTTGACCTCCAGCTAAAATTCAATGGAGGTTTGTATAGGACGCAAACAGACTGCAAATCTGACAGTATGCACTTCTGAATACAACAAGTGCAGGAAGCTCTACTTGCTCAGATCAGGACAGACAGGATGCAAAATGAAACACTGAGTCTTCTCCTGGCATGATTTGGACCAAATTAAACAAAGTGTAGGTGTGATTGCACCTCGGATTTTTTGGAGAGTACCACCCTTTCTACTACAGTCTTTTATCTGCAGATCACGGAGGGGTGTCTTCCTCTCAGACAGTCACTTCCAATACATGCACGGAAGTGACACTAATTGCAAAAACACAGCTTCCACACAATGGCTTTTCACTGAGTCTGGCAAGCCTGGGCTGTTGTGGTTTTTTGTCCCAGTGGTGAATAGATACAGCAGAGCCCATTCTGGCACAAATGCACCTACACGGGGGGAGGTGGGCGGGGGGGGATGGGAAGCCATATTTAGAAATTCAGGGGGCGTGTAGGGAACTATGGGCTGGTGTGAAAAAGCCCAGTGTGTTTCTGGTTCACGTTTCTCTCTCCTGCTGTGTTTGATGTTTAGCTGGGTGAGCCACGGAGGCTTCGGAGTTGTCACGACTGATGTCAATATTGTCGCTTTTTAATGTGTGAATAACCAGCAGGTTTTACACACAGCAGACACTGAATAGTGAGAGGAGGTACGTGTGAACGGTACGGTGGCAGAGACAGGTGAATTTGTCAACATGTGTAGATACAATTCAGCTTTTAAATTTCACGTTTCCTCACCTCAGATTATATTATTCCTATACTAGTTTGCCAATGATGCTGTTGCAGCTACAGTCGTTGGATGTGAAATACACAGTAAATTCACAAGATTCATAAAAACACAACAAAGCTAGACCCAGACTGTCTGATGGACCCGGTGTACTGGGAGAAGTGAAGCCGGTCTGACAGCTGCCCACCGCAGTTGTAAACGCTTACAGGATAATGGCACATTGAAATTCCCGTCATATCCAAAGACTCTTGCGTCAGTTGCTTTAATGATATCACCATAAGATGACCTGACTGAGAGTGAGGGGAAGAGTACCACACGCAGGAAACAACAGACATGTCTGCTGGCGTGGTGCAGTACATTCACTTCTTGTTTTACTTTTGAGATGAAACCGCTCTGAATGTTTATCTGTGACATGCTGAAACAAAGTGTGAGAGTAGTACAAGCAGAGAAGGTCAGTAAACCCGCTCAGTGATGTCAGTTAAAACAATATCTGTCTACAGTTTGCTGACATTAGCTGACGTTAGCCGCTATTAGTCCTGATCCAGGACTTTCCTTCAACGTTACACAATCAGATCTCCCTGAATCTGGATATTTGAGTCACTCAGTGCTCATACATTTTATTTTTATTGTTGGATAACTGACTTAGGGTCAGCACACAGGACACAGAAATGACAACCGGCAGGTGTAATGAAAATAAAATCAAATTACTAAGACTACAAAACATTTTTCCCATTAAAGTCAATACAAATCATATAAAATCAAAGGTGTTATAGGATGGGTTTTTTTTTGGAGTGCTGCTCAGCTGCAGAGAACTCAGTGCTGCCACTGGTGGCTGGAAGCTGTACTACAACAATAATACTCATTTTGTCTTCTTTGCATACTCTGGCCACCGGTGGCAGCACTGAGCGCACTGCTGCAGTGCAGCGCTCCAGTTGAGCATTAGGAAGAAATCCTGCACCATCTTTTATTTTAATGGAACAAAACTTTCCTTATCTTCATATTGTGTGTTTTTATTAGTTTGCTTGACGTCTGATGACATTTTTTTTTTATGACTGCCTTCCATCTGGTGTGTTCAGATTTTCATCATTCTTCCCATCACAAATTTCATGAGCTGCAAAATTACAAAAATGTCCATAAAAAACCCAACAGCATGACCGTACTGAACAGAGTAATGGTGTGTTTTAAAGCTGATTAATTTGTAAAAAACAGATTTTTGTATTTTTAGAAATAAATATCCAATTCTGCCATTTATGACAGTGAATAATAAATACGGTGACAAACAGGTGCAGCGGGAAACCAAATAAGCTTTGTCATGATGGAAGAAATTATTTTGATTTTTTATATCTAGTACTAATTAATTTGAGGTTGAAAGTCAACAACAGGCAGCACCTGTTATCTTTCAGGAGTACCTACAAATAAAATCTGTATAATCATAAAAAAAAAATAAATCTGTCTCAGTGACATGACGGGGAGATACAAGAGAGTGAGTGGGTATAATGTACAATATACAGTATGTGTGCATTCAGCCGTTTGGTAAGAAAGCACGTGTTGGCTACATGTGAGTTCAGAATTGAGGACTAGAAGGTGATATGTTCAGACAAGTGGTCCAGCACGAAGGCTCGAGAACAGCATCGCTGGTTTCTAACTGACCCTGCTGTAGCCTGGGAGATTCTTCACTCAGTCAGGCAGAAAGAGGAGAGATGAAGAAACCACATCAAGTCACGGGGGAGCTGATGGGAAAGTGATACACAGCGAGTGACCTGGAGAACAATGCATCTCTGCTCGGCCTGTAGGCTGCTGGCAGGCTGAGAGAGAGAGAGAGAGAGAGAGAGAGAGAGGAAGAGAGAGAGAGAGAGGAGATAGCAGAGAGACGCAGACTGACTCACGGAGCTGAGTCTCATAAGAGGAGCTGTGAGCGTGGTGATCTAAGCTGGCGTCCATATGTGGGAGGACAAGCTCTGCTTTCACGTCCACTCCATCCTCTTTTAAAATGACAAGAAGTGGTTGTATTAAATTCCTAAGTGGTGTTACACGAGCAGATGTTTCCATGTGATAATTGAAGCAGTTCAACCAGCAGTGGGTTCATCGGAGCTTTAATGTGTGTTACTGTAAACATGTCTGGCTTTAGTTTTGTCATGTAGTAGAACAATGTCCTTGAACTCAAATTTTTAATACCTAGACTGCATCATCAAAATACCACAAAACCCACGAGAAAACCCACGAAGGATTGCCACTGAACAACTGTGTAATGTCGTATCTTTATTTTACTCTTTTTATCTATTTTCATTTAGAAGATGTTAACGGACCTTTCAACCTCCTATTGTGGTCTTCATCAACAGATGGATTTTCCTTTTTTTTTTTGTGTGTGTGTTCGTCTAAATATTTCATTTCCAAAGTCAAGAATAAACGTTTATGCTCAATATCACACAGCTGCAGGACGTGGAGTGCATGTTGTATTTGCCACTGTGCATATGTTTGCCTGGATTTCAGGCCCCTTTGCATTATACCGAGGCAGCTACTCTCATCTGTTATTTGGCAGACTGTTCACAGGCTCTGACACGATGTGAATGTAAAAATCTTACCTGACAGAGATAAAATCCTTCAGCTGAGCGGAGATCCCCAGAAACTTGCAGTGGTTCGTGGTGTAGCTGATGTTAGTCAGGACGATTTTCTTCTTATACACTTTCCCCACGTCAAAGTCCTAAAAACAGACGATTCAAAATGTTCAAAATCATTCTGTTGCTTTTAAAATCCATCAACAAAAATCGAAAAATCAGAACTCTACTGTTAATTAAATTTACATAGCTTTAAATGGGAAACATGCACATTACAGAATTCCTGTGATAAAGTCAGAAGTGATGTTTTGTGGTGGTGTGGCACCTTGAAGAGGACGACCTCTGGTTTACTGATGAATGGAGACGCTCTCGACTCTTTTCCATGAACTTTTTTAGCGGGCGTGATGAGCTTCCCGCTGACCACTGCAGGTTCTTCCGGTTTCACTTTTGTCTGCGCCAATGAAGTCTCGTCATTCGGGAGCTTCTGGCGTCACACAGAGAAGCAACGGCAGCAATCAGTTTATAATGAAACTGTAGAATTTTAACATCCAGAACATAAACTCAAAATCAACAGCCATAAAAAAAAATGCCTCTTTATATCGAACACCGCAGTGAAGATGCTCATTAAAAGTATTTTGATAGCGCAGCGGGGAACTTTTTTCTCCTTGGGGCTCTTTGTGTGAATAAAGTGTAAATTGTGTCTCTGTCTGACTGAAAGCAAAACAATAAATGCAACTTATGTAATTAAGTGTAAAAAGATGAAAAATAATTTCATATAATAAACTGAAGAAGTAAAAGAGAATGTGAACTGTGTTCAGAGGTTATAAAAATGTTATATTTTTCTACATGTCAGACTGTTTTTAAAGGCCCGGTTTTACTTTTACGGTTTTGTCATTTTAGCTCTGTTTTTTTCTGTATTTTAAAACATTTGAAGTGAATGAATCATCTTATTAGCTTTGTTACATTGCTGTGCTCATCTATTGCAGTAGTCATTAGTGCGTTGAGAAGAAGCCTTTCATGAGAGCATCAGTCTGATCTGTATGGTCAGAGGAGAGATCACTTCTACTCGACTTGTCACACCGGCTCGGAGCTCTGAGCTGTATCGCCGCGCTCGCTCTGAGGCCTCAAAGCCACCAGCACAATGAGAAGAGATGCCTGTCGTCCCACATTTCAAGTGTGAAGGCGGCTGGATGAGACAGAAAGCCAACTCACCTCCATGACAGTGAGCCACAGACACTCATGGAGCAGCCTTTGAGCAAGGCAACATAACCCTAGATTCAAGAAAAAGTCAGAACCGGTGGAGTCACTGTGGTCCAACTCTGATGTCATCGATATGATGGAGTTTGATTGATTATGTGTTTACTATTCTGTATTAGAAAGTTAGTGCTAGTTGTCTACAGGCGCTCAGTGTGTTGTACGCTAATGTGTTAGCATGACTCAGGACACAGATATCAGTGTGACACTTCTATTGTAACAAATAACCAGATTCTGATAAAACATTTTGATGAACACTCATTTGAGTAATCACTAATAGTACTGCAACTAACAATTATTTTCATTATTGACAGTTTCTTGATTCTTTTTCAACTAATCAATGAATTGTTTACTGGATAAAATGTCAGGAAAATGTGCAACTGTGCCTTGAGACTTGATTGATTTGGCGCTATATAACTAAAAGTTGACTTGTCCGATCAACAGTCCAAAAGAGTTGGAAAACAGCGAAGCTCCCATCTATAAACAGAACAAACCCGTGGATCGCTCAGGTCACCCTGACTCCCTCAGCGCCTGATCGTCGGCCTGGCGAGGTTTTAGACAGACCTGTGCTACCTCCACCTGCAAGCAATGAGCTTCACCATGAGCAGGTGGGAGCTCCATGATACAACCCCTCCAGATCCCACACCCCCTACATGCACGATCCCCCACCAAGTAGTAAAAGTCTCCAGTGGGGGAACGATAACACGATCCCTCACCTGCTTCCCATCTGCAATCTCTGACAGTTGTGTTTATTGGAACACACTAACAAGCTGGAGGTGCAGCTCCCGGGAACTGAAACTGTGTTTTATCCACGTCCCCAGCCATGAGACCTCACCCCCCCAGTTTTCAACCAACGTGATTAAATCAGTGAACAGTTGGATCAGCTTTGTTGTTTACATCAAAAACTGCTACACAGCTAATTCAAATCAAGCAAAGAACGGCTTTCAGTTGTGTTATTTATAAATCAAGCTTTAGGTGGGAAATTCATCTGCTCAAGAAGATGCAATAAGAACATCCATAGAAAAACGATATGCCTGCTCTGAATGAGACATGATTTATGACTGTTTAATTTTAGCAGCTTGCAGGGATTTGCTTGTGGCTGGCGGTGGCTGTTATTGTAGTGCACCTTGTAGTTCTGGTCCCATAGCCCTGAGAACTCAGGCTCAGCCAGGCTGTCAGCCAGGCTCTGGTGGTCCACTTCCTGCTGCGTGGTTTCCTCGAGGTCCACACCGTCAGAGGAAGCGGACGATGAGCTGCTTACGTCACTGAACTCTCGTAACTGGCGGAGAAATGCACAAACACATCGGGTCATAATCGTTCAGGATCTCTTCATACTGTCACTTCACACATGGCATCTCAGATGTTAATAAACAGCTCACGATTGTGGCTCTCTCCTCTCTGGATGGCGGGGGGCTGGGATCCAGGTAGTACAGGAGCTTCTCTCTCGCCCTCCCCAGAGACGGGAACTTGTCAGTGGTTGAGAGTTTAGGCAGCTTTGCCTGGTGCCTCTTTCTGCTCTTCACCAGCTGTTCCTCCTGAAGGATTTTTGCCACTATCGCCACCTTGTTTGACTTCTGCCTCTCTTCGAATTCCCTGAGAAGGGCAAATCAACAGCACTGCATTATGCCGAAATGGGGTCATATATTCCTCAGCGCACAGCGAGAGAAAACACCCACACACTGCTGCATGGAGTGGGAGTGGAGGACATGCATGTGGGAGAGAAAGAGGAGAGGAAAGGAAAGGAGGGAAGAGGAGAGGAGAGGACGCACTCTTGTTTTCGTTTTATCTTCTCTAGATGTTTCTGTTGGTGCATGTGCTTGATGCTGTTGATGCCTTGGGCCTGCAGGGACTCTCTCAGCTGTCTCTGGTGCTGTTCTTTCTTCTGGGCATTTGCTCTGGCTCTGCTTAGTTGGACTTGTAAACTCTCCTGAAGGAACAACGGCAGATTAATGACACTACATTTGACCTCATGCAGCCTTATGCATTAAATTGATCATCGGAATTATGAGAAATTGATGTAACAATATATTTTTTTTCCCTAAAACATGAAATGTACCTGTTGAATGTTGAGTTTTTAAATACAGGAATAAGCATGACGATGATTACACTGCAAGATCATAATGACGGGCACATAGTACTGTTGACAACAGCATACACAGTCCAGAGGTGAATTTACCTCATTCAAACATCAATAAATGTGATGTCTCTGCTTCATGTCATAGCGAGGAGGAGAATTTGAAGTGGTTGGAATCAGTAAATCCAGATCCTGATGGCATGTTTTGTAAAAATGTACAGCAAGCAAACACTGTAAATGTAAGTTTATATGATGTTTAATGAAGTTTATTAAATGTTTCACCATGGTTTAAATGCAAAATTGCAATTTCTGTGAAATAAAGTAATTTGCGATGTAAGGCTCACACAACCACAGACATTACTGCAACTTTAATTAGTCATGCTACTACTTCCAATTTTCCACTTTCTACGTCTGCCAAATATAAACTCTTATATTATATAAGAGTTATATAATTATAAATTTATTCACTTATTTTGTTGTAATTACATTGTAAATTGTATTATATTCTATTTCATCTGTTCTTTTATTATTATTATTTTTTTGTTTGCTAATGTTATTCTAGTTTTTTTAATCTAAGTTATTGTATCTCATTGTTGATTCGTCCTTTTCTTTTTAGCTCATCAGTCGCCTGTGAAGCACTTTGAACTGCACTAACCTGTACGAGAAGTGCTATACAAATAAAGTTTGTTTGATTGATTGATTGATTGATTGATTAGAAACAATGGTATTCATATGGTATAAACTACAGAGCCTGGCGGGTGTCAGGGGGAAATTTGGGTTCACTCACTCACTCACTCACTCACTCACTCACTCACTCACTCACTCACTCACTCACTCTATGTAGTCTAATGTTAATGCAGTGGAAATATGAACAATTTCATCTAAATGAAATCTTCAGTTTAGATGATCTAAATTGTGTCAGTTCCGTGATGTGAAAGAGTTTGAGAACCACTGAATAAGAACACACACATACAGTAATATCTTATGACAGTATCTGTACTGACAGTATGTCACCACTCATAATGCATATTACTGATTCTGTCCAGCTGAGATTAAAAAGATTTTTTCATAACTTCTAAGGCAGTAAATTAACTATACTGTTCTGTTTGAAATGCACTGTGTCACATTTCCACCAGATTTAACGACAACAATTACATTCACTTCTATACATGAATTTAAATATACATTTATATGTGCCTCATGCACTCATAATGTGCTTACATTGCCTTTATGATGTCTGAGCACAAATTGTATCATGACGTCTTTAAAGCTTTTTGAGTATATGATGCATTACTGATTATGGTTTATATATAAAAGGCTATTCATGTATGCACTTAGAAATGGTCTTATATTGTACTATTCATATAGCAGCTATAGATAATGTTCATAATATACAGAGCTAAAACAACAACAACATCATTCTGCAGCATCAGTATGCATGGCTGCTGTTTCTTACTTGTGCGGCTGCTATGTTAGATTTCAGTGACTCAACAGCTTGCCTCCTCTTTTCCAGTAACTCCCTGTTCTGTTGCTCCTTCTCAGCCTGTCGCTGATGCATCCTGAATGAAACGGGGACAACCACAAACACTGTGAATGGTCCAATACAGTGTGAGAGAAAAACACATGTGCTGTTACTGTTTGGAATCAAAGGAGCTGAATAAGACTGAGATTAATTATAATAACTCAGAGAGATGCTTCGCCCTCTATGAGCAGAAACCTCAGCAAGAAAATATTCTCTTGTCACGCTGGTAAAGTATAAGTTTAGGTTTCAGATTGTAAGTGCTGATGAGGAACTTGGGAGAAAGAGAGGTGAAGAAACACGGTCTCCGGAGCTCCCTGAATTCTGTTGACAGTGGATAATACTCACTTATGACTGACCAGAGGGTGAGACAAATTTATGGCTCTGAAACAGATTTCTTATCACTGTTCTATATTAATACATAAAGGCATTTATAAAAAAATCTGTACCTGTCATTCTATTTAAATGAACAGACAGATCTGAGAATAACAACATAGATTTTTGCATAAACTGACAACATTTTTGGGCAAACAAAATTCATGCATACCAGAAGTTATCAGAAAGTGAAGGAGCTGAACAAAACAAAAGAATATAACACACAAAAAGACAGAAATGAACAATCTTGGAAGTTAAAATATGCAGATATGTCATCCTGCGGTTGGCTGGTGGTTTTGGCTGTTACTAGATAATGGCTTCTTTCACTTCTTGGAGCACACAAAAAAAATCTTAATCAAAAATAGTGTCCTATTATATAAATAGACAACTGCTCGTTGGAAAGTTGTCATGATTTAAGTGGGATACTTCACTCGGTGCATTGGTTGTTGAAAATGACATGTGCTACAAGGGGGCAGATTAACACAAAGTTGACTTTTAAAATAAACAACAGTGCCTATGTGTAAGGTATGTACAGTGTTTGTATGGTTTCTATACAGTTAGTGATTTTTGGGAAGCATCATGACTAACTGCGACTGTGCATCAATTCAAGCTCTTTCAAGTATTTTGTCAGCTCCGCTTAAAACATTTTGCCAATATGAGCGAATTATCAATAGCATGTGTCAACTTCCCAACAAGTCCTCTGAGACTCTTCATATTCTTGTCCTACTCCGAGCCCTGTTTATTGGCTTAAAAGCTGATTACCTTTTAATGGTCTCTTTCAAGTACTTGGCAGCTATCTTGCGGTTCGCCTGGTGCTCGCCAGTTCTCTTCTGACAGTCACTCTCCTCTTTCTTCATCACAGCTGCCTGTTTGCTACCAGAACACAAATCACAGACACTTATACACGTATTACTCTTTACATGGCCGTTCATTCAGTTCATATGGGTGATTCTCCACACAGACTATAGAGACTTTTCATAAAAAGAATCATTAAAAAGGACTAGAGAATAATTTCACAGGATAAAAAAAATACTTTCATGGAGAACTGATAGCTTGAACATAGATTATATTTTATTTTTCCCACTTGCATGCACAAATGAATAACTAATAATCATTCAGTCTCTGCATTATGAGTGGTATTTCACATAAATTAGATGTGTGCTTAGTTCAATTCTCAGTTTTCTATGTATCAAAGAGCAGCAGAAAAACAAAAATGAAGAAGATGGTCGTTGTCCCTACTCTCTGAGACGCTGCATCTTGAGCTGTAGGTTCTGGCCGGCTTGCCTCTCCTGCCGCAGCCTCGTGTCTGCCTTCTGGGCCTTAATGACCTTGAAGACCCGCTCCTCCTCCTGCACCTCCTGCCGGAGTGAGGAGTACCTGCCAAGCTCCACCTCCACCTCACTCAGCTCCAGTCTGAGGAGCAAGGACATAGATGAGATGGATGTAGACAGAACAAGGAGCTAATGATGCTGACTGATGGTGTACATGATGCACTTGAACAGTCACTCAGAAGAAGTAAGGAGCTACGACTCTATACGGTTTTGAAGCCCAATAATTATTTAATTTTTTTTAAAATTACGATTAATAAAAACAGATCAGTCGACCGTATCAGTTGGTCAAAGAGGCAAATATTTGATCCCTGGATGATGTTGAAAAAGCCTATGAAACATTTGAAGCCATACAGTAATTTCCCTTTAAGAGGTAGTTCCTTAAAGCAGGATGAGAGAAGAATGCCTGTCAGAAAAAGACTTCACAATCAAACCATGTTCCTCACTCCAGCTGCTTCAGCTCGGTGTTGATGTGGCCTTCCAGCTCCTCTTCACTCTGCAGCTTTTGACACAGATGCTTATGCTGCGCTCGTAGACGAAACACTGCCACGCTGCAGAATAAAATAAACAAAGAGTGTGAGGCAGAAACTTCTCATATATGAATGTAAAGTAGAGACCAGTCAGTTTTGAACTCACCTGTTGTCCACTGCTTTCTGTCGCTCTATCTCTTTCTCCAAGTGATCCCTCTGCTGCACCAAACTTGGAATATTCTGACGACAGAGTTTCAGTTCGTCTCTGAAAAAGAAAAGAAAAAACAACAAATCAGCGCTGACATAGAGAAAAGCTCCAGATCAAAGTCAGTCAGAAGAAATAGTTTCAAGGCTGTTAAAGTGCAACGTGTTCTGAGGCTACAGGCTAATGGATTTCCTCGTGGCCACTGCAACAAAAGGATGGTAATTCTGTCAGCTAAGGCAATCTAATGAAGATACTGAAAAGCTGAGAGTGGACACAAACACACCTCGACAGCTTTGAATTGCCCAGTGTTCTGTTTTCAGTCTAATGGTGTGCAACACAACAATCTGTGACTGGGGGGAAGGGGGGCAGTCATAAAGAGAAAATCATAGCACATGCTACAATAAAAACTGCAGATTGGTTAAAAGCCAGGTGTGCTTAGGTTCCATTAAACTCATGTTTGATCAGAGCGCAGCACAGCTCCACACTGACCTTTGATGCCTTGTGCTAAAAGGAAACTGACAGCCGTTTTTGCTGGGTGCTGCATCACAGTTCATCGGCTGCTTAATGGCTCGCAGTGCAGACAAATAAAAAGAGGGAAGAAAAGTGGGGAGAGAGGACATTATGGGAAATGTTCTCTCTTCGGCTGAAATGATTTCCTGCAAATTGCTGAATCAATTGGTACAGAAATGATTGGTTCTGTATGAGCAGGGCAAGAGGGGAAAGACCTGGGAAAGTGGAATAACACTGAAAGAAAGATACTAACAGAAACTGGAAAGATTGTCAGAAAATTGTGTTGTTTTTTTTTTCTTGGCAATGCAACAACCTGTGAAATAAAAGACACCTGTGTTTTTTTTTTATATTCCTACTACAAAATAAATGCTAAGTTTACCATTACGTGCACAGACTTCAGTCAAGTCTATCTAGGTTAAGGAGCTACTGTGGCTCTAGAAGTGCGTTGTTTGCCAGGTCCAGACCTGGCTTTCAGCACGTCATGCTCCTTCTGTCGGTGAAAGCAGTCCAGCTGGTCCAGGTTTCGTCTCAGCTTGAACATCCGTGCTGTCGCGGCATAACTCCTCTTCTTACCATAATCGCCCACAACCACAAGGTCACCATCACCGTTGTCCTCTCTTGGGACAGATGCACAATGATATTTACGAGAGGTTGCATATTTAATGCAAAGTCTGACTATGCATTTTGTACATACACAAAATTATACCACAATTATGCCAGGAGATGTTTACTGGGGTTTTTTACAAACATAAAAAGTACTAAATTGAGCTTTACAATTTTACTAAGAATCACAATGAGTCAGAATGACTATGTTCTGCAGTAGATGCTGAGAAGGCGATAACAGAATAAGTACATTAACATTCATATTTTTGTGATTCAAAGAAAAGTTAAAATACCTACTCAGACAATTCTTCTAGCCACTCCAAATCAGGAGGAAGAGCAGGTTCCTGGTCTGAACCTTCATCTGAAATATAAAGCTATATATTATATTACCCCAGTCTCGTCAAACTTAGGTAAAAGAAAGAAGCAGTTATGTGTATATGCGTGCACATGTATTTCATTAATAGTGAATTACAGAGAAGGTATCTCAGTGACTACAAGCATCAAACAGGAGCTGTCACTCACCCAGGTGGCCACAGCTGTCTGACGCCACATCAGATGGACTTTCCCTGTCTTCTCCGTCCATTTCACCTTATTATGAATGAAGCAGAACCAGACAAACCTAACGAGAATAACGAAAAGTGGGCTGAATGGATTACCAAACATCTTCAGTGATTTGGAAATAATACGTGGCATTGCTCGTTGAATAGCTGGACGCCACTTTAACGCGACAGATATGTAATTCATCAGAAGTCGCTTTCCTCTTGGTTCATGACGCTTATCACAAACTGCGGCACCCGTCTCGTTTAAAAAGTAAAATTTCCATCTTAAAAATGTTTCTTGGGAAATTTAATATTTGCCGATTCCAAGTTATCTCTCTTAGTGAATTGGATAAGACATTAAGTCATAAATTGGGGTGTATACGTAAGTAAGTGTCAGTCAGACAACGTTCAATAAGCAGATTTCTAAAGGGAATTTGGCGTGCCGTTGAAGTTAGCTACTCAACGCGCGCTAGCTAAACTTGGAGAGCTAAACAACTAATGCTAAGTTAACGTTGTATCATATTTCAAATTAAAAACGTTTTCAGTTACGAACGCTGTTACCTCGCGTAGAGAGCCTTTCCTTCTCTTGGCAAAAATATCTTCTCAGAACTACTTTTTTTCTCACGGCAAATTTAATCCGCCATGTTTGTTAGTGTTTCCAAGGAGACGGGACGCAAGGGGCGTGGCCCTGACGTCCCTTCAGTCGCCGCCTAGCCAAGAAACAGGTTTGGATGCTGCTGCACAGATTCTTGATTAATAACAAAATAAAACAGGTTTCCTTTAAATTATTATGACTCACTGCTTTTATTACGTCCAGAGTTTGTAATAATTTTTCCCAAAGTACTGAAGGTGACAATAAGTTTTTTTAAGTTTTAGTTTTTTAGTTTTTTATGCAAAATTTCACATCCATAAGAGTAAATTTTCAAATAATAACTCAACCATTCTTTCCTGCGTTGGTTATAGAAATCTATTGAAATGTTTGCTTGCATTATAATATTTCCATTTAACATTATAACTTAAATTTACCCCCTGGCAATTTATTTTTTATACTTTTTTCATTTTTATTTTTTATTTTCAATTTCCCTTTGGTTGTTAAACTGTATATTTATTTATACACCTGCTAATTCTGATGAACTATTTACCAATTTACTATGTTTATGCTTGTTCATATGTATAATGTTCCTATACATTTTCAAAAAAAAACAAACATTCAGCTGAAAGCAGCAGCTGGTGGCAAAACAGGAAACCTAATTGTAATGACAAAGTAATCTGACACGATATGGTCCATAGGTTCTGCCGAAATTACCCAGTAAGAGGTTAAAAGAGAGAAGAAACCAGTAAAATCACTCTGTGTTAAAGAGGGAATCACTGGTGTATAGCCTTATGTGCTGTTGTAGCATACTAATAAGTGTAGCGCTGATTAAAAGGCTTCAATAAAATCTAATATCGAAAAACATAGACGTTTAGTTTTCTTCTTTTACACAATAACAGTGTGACTGTTCCAACTGTTGTTTCCTTTTTGCACGATGCTTCTATAATTTCCTTCACTATCACTGGTTTGTTTCTTTGGACTGATATCAGTCAAGCCACACGCAGCAGAAAATACCTCAGCTGGTTCAGAAAGCATGATAGCCTGAATCTGTGTGTTATGCAGATTCTTTTGTCGAGCATGGAAGAGTGTGCAGCCCTATCTGATTTACACTGGGAAAAGACAATTTTCTAGTTGGTCAGTATTGCACTGGCACAATGGATTTGAAAAGCTGCTCTCTTTTCTTTGACATAATAAATCTTTCTTTCAATTTATTATAATGTTGAAGAGGAATTCAGAGGAGGGTGGAGAGAAGGGTGCGTTCTGCTGTACAACACAGTGAAATCTTGTGATACAGGAATATATCCTGTCACCATGGGAGACTGAATAAATAAACAGAGTGAGCATGCATGTGTGCGCGCGCAAGTGTGTGTGTGTGAATGTGTGTGATGTAGAATAGCAGGCAGGTTTTGTTGCAGAGATAAAGGCAGAGCAAAGTAACTGTGAGGGGAAACAGAGAATCCAGCTGATATGAAGAAAAGATCAACAGGAGGCAAACAGAGAGAAACAGAGAGAGACAGAGAGAGAGAGAGAATACACGAAGATGAGACGAATAAACAGAATAAGAAATATAGTTTGTGTTTGAGTGACTCAGTCCCGTACAGTGCATTGCAGCATGTGGCCTACTGTAGCCTGGCATCTTCATATCAAAAGAACTTACAGTGTAAATCCAAGTGGAGGGTCCAGTGGGAGGGAGAGACAGTGGTTTGACTCTGCTCCCCAGGGTGAGGCACCAGAAACCAGGGCATGTGCACTGCTGCAACTCTGCACTGAACTACTCTCCGCACAGCACATAAAAGAGGTTACTTATAATGAGGAGGAAAAACATAAATAGATAAAAATCATACAGATTTTGGCAGAATGGAGGATATATTTCCTGTTATAACTTATATATCCTATATTTATCCAATCAGACTGAGTGGAGATTAAAACGCTTACTGAGATAATACCTCCGGGACCCGCATAATACTTATATAATATAAAAAAATCCCTTAGAAAATCCCATAGAATAAATTCCTCTGATATAGTGAGATGTGTTTCTACCTATGTTTTGCTGTTTTGTTTCTGCCTGATAATCTTTTTTGTCCGAGCTCCTAATGTCTGGAGAACGTATTGAACGTTCATGGACCGAACCATAATTCAATTACAATCGTAAACATTTTGTCGAAACTGGGTCACAGTTAGTCAGCTGACAGGTCGGACTCATCCGATCCCAAACTGCAGGTGCATCACTCGGGTTTGATATGTAAAGACAGAATAATCAATTGAAATCATAATATGCCAAATGCAGATAAACAGAAGCAGCATTAGCAGATTTAACATTATGCAGATGTACATTATGTGCGGGGGCAGCAGACTGGCATTTAGTTTCTTGCATACGATTTCCTCGACAACTTTTTCACTCAGTTAGTTTTCCTATATTCTGTATGGTAACTTCGTTCAGCGGCTTTTGGGTTTGAGTCTTGATGAAACATTTAACAGAAGTTTGAAAGATGTCATTTAAATCATTTAAGTTGCATCATGGGAACTGTAGCATTCAGTATTTGCGGCGCTTCAGCGATTGATCGATGACACTGACGATTCTTTCTCAAGTCTTTGTCACCAGTTTTATAAAAGCGTAATTCTTAATGGAAAACCACTTTATCCGTTTACTGCGCATATAATATAATATTCAAAATTTAGCATCTGTTAATTCTTATTATACTGTAAGTGGTTTTTAAATACTCCTACAATACATGGATTTATAGTGTGTAGCGCTAAATACAGATTTCATATGGTTTACGTTCCATTGGTATCTCCACTGTGGTTCCTGTGTGCGTTGCTCAATGATGACAACACTCAGTAGCTGCTTTGCTTAATGGGATTATTTTTCATCTGGTATCACTGTGTATTTTTGTGCATTTTACTGCCGTTATTTGATGGTTGAAAGTGGAGAAATGACAGGAAAGAGAGCTGTTAACTGACACGTCTCTGATTGGACACAATGTTCTGCTCCTTCACCTCTTACAGGCCACCAGTGCACCTCCATCGTACTCCTGAATGAGACTTTTGTGTCAGGTGTGGTCTTATTATACTTTATCATATTTGATCTCATCTCATCTGGATTCCTGTAGGAGACTGAATCTTTTAAAACGAGGATCTTTGGTCTCTGATATGAAAGTGTTTGATAACCTCTGTACCACAGCAATGGGCCCCTGATGTTGGAAACAGCCTGATCTACATGTGCATTATAACTGAATTATAATATATATTAGTCTGGAGAGGAGATGTGGAGCTACCAGTGGAACCTCCGTTCAGAGCACTTCCTCATTTTCCCACATTATTCTGCTGAGCAGAAGCCCCGGGGCGGTCAGCTGATCCAGAGTCCCATGAGGAGTGGTTTAATTTTACCAGAGCTCACCACCCATTATCCCGATTAGTGGACACCTAGTAGAGTATGTACTTGGTCTAACATGAGTTTAATACACACTAAAAAATGCTGGTTTATTCTAATAACCCAACTGCTGGGTTCTAATGTTAAATATAGTGACCCTGCACGATGGGTTGAAGATGCACCCTGAAATCGCAGGCTGCATCACTCTTCACAGTCCGCCATTTTTATGCAGTTTAGGCTTCCAGAAGACAAACAATGAGAAACATAGATTTTAAATTAATTTTATACATTTTTATTATACTTATATATATACTTATACATGGCTAACTTCATTAGCTGGGACATGATGGTGCTTGTTTCATTGTTTCATCATTTTATAACAATTTTAATTGAGTTTTAACAGCAACAGCAGAAGTTTATGGATGTCTAAATAAGTCCCAGAATTTGGGTTGTTCTTTGGAAGCTTTAATTCAACAAAAATTAATGAATTTTTACCAACATGCCGCGGGTCAAACCTTTGACCCGACCCTGCTGGGTTAAAACACCCCATGGCTGAGTCGACCGCTTTTTAACCCAAACTGGGTGACTTTTAACCCAGCAGTGTATGTAATGACAGTTCTACCTGCTACTCTTTATTATCCCCTGAACCAACTCAAGGACTTCTGGGTTCTTCTGGGTTCTTCTGGGTTCTTCTGGGTTCCCCTAACACCCACTGTGAGCTGCAGTGGGTCCCTCGGTGGATCTCTCTGCTGTTTCCACCAGAGAGATCCACAAACTTTATCTGAGACACTAATTGTCTAATGGAGATTATTCGGATGTCTCAAACATTACATAATATGATGAAGTCTTATGTTCGTGACAGGCCTTCCTGCCCCCCCCCCCCGCCTTCCGTGTCCAGATTGAATCTGACGTTTAGAGGCCAAGCAACAGAGGGATCGACAGATTAGTGACTCTCTCTCTCTCTCTCACTCCCCTCTCTCTCTCTCTCTCTCTCTCTCTCTCCTCTGTTGCTGGGGGACAAGCGGCGGCAGCGGCAGCGGCGGTGGATCGGTGCGCTGTAGCGGTCGGACCGGGAGTTTTTTTTTTCCCCCTCCTTTTTCCTTATAGGTGCGCTCTCTCCTCATGTGCGCTCCTCCTGGACGCGGAGGAATCGGGGAACAGCTGATCATGGGGTCATCATCATCATCATCACCACCACCATCATCATCATCATCATCATCCTCAGCATCTTCAGCAGTGTCAGCGCTTCTCTTTACTTTCTTCTCCGCGGCGCCGGATCACGAGAAGAAGAGCGCGCTAAAATAAAACTCTGTGGCTTCTGTCGTCGATTGTTCCAAACCCGGGAAACTTTTCTTCTTTTTTTGTTATAAAACTGTTATTTATCATAAAGCCAGTGGAATGGAGGTCCCAACTTTCCTGCTGTCCAGTCTTGCCCTGCTCTTTGTCGGAGGGGATATTTTCACCAGGTGAGATCAGCCTTGCTTTTTCTTTTTTCTTTTTTCTAGTTCTTGCAGGTGTCTTACATCCATGACCTCCTCCTCTCCTCATCCTCTCATCTCCTAAAGATTCAGGAGGGGAATGAAAAGTTGGATGTAGCATTAACTCAAAGTCAAGGCAAAGGAACCAGTGGGAATCATGGTTATATCATGAGGGAAGCGTTACAGTGTCACTGAGTTAATATGCATTACACTATAGCAACCAATACATCACCTTGAAAATCATTGATCCCTTTGAAAAATAAATATTAATCGATTAAAAATCACTAGTCAGTTTTATTCCTGCTCGCTGTGCTTCGCCTCCCACGATTTCACCTCATTAATATTAATGTACATGACGCCTGAAGCTGCGTACATTCAATTTACGTCCCTTTAACTTCTGTATCCTTCCATAAAAATACTTAAAAAAATACTCCATGCACGCGCACAACCTGAAGCCCGCTCTCTGCTCTGCTTCCCCTCCGGGCACATGGACCTGATGACACCATTTGCATAATGCATGTATTTTGTTTTTTTTATGGAGATGCCTGCAAGCTGAGGAGGGTGGGTGTGTTGTTGTGTGTGTGTGGCAGTTAATGTCACCCACCTCCAGGCCTGTTGGGGGGGGGGGGGCAAATATCAGATGGATAAGAAGAGGCCTCTGTGACAAATACATTTAAGCAGGGCTGCTCAGCTTTAATGTAAATGCCCCGTTTGGAGAGTTTGAGGCAGGTTGTGCTGCTGGAGTCAGATGGGCAGCTTCCATCACAAACATGTGACTGGCTGAGGCTCACAACGCCTCCTGCTCAGTGCACGTTCTGCTAAAATTAGTCTTTAAAAATGAACTCGAATGAGGACGTAAAGTGAGGTGAAAGTGAGATGATCAAATAGAGAGAGCATTGATCCTCTTGAGATGAGAAAAACCCTTAACTCAGTGCTATTTAAAGTCATTTTTACACAGTCACTGCATTGACATTTAATCCAACCATGACCTGATTACACAGATATCTTGAATACGAAACAGTATGCTTTTGTCGACCAGGTGTATCTAAACCAGATGGCGAGTTCTGGTGCTTTAAACTTTTATGTTTTCTATAGAGGCCTGTAGTACGCAGCTGAAATGCCCCTGCGGTCCTGTCCATAAGCTTTCAGCAGCATCCAATTCTCAGGATAACCAGCATCAACTACACTGAGCTCCAATTTCCCCCAAAAGCCCACATGCCTCCGCTGAAAAGGGCAAAGGCTGAAGCTGTTAAAGCTCTGGGTGAAATTTGGGCAAATCGCTTCTATTGTCCCTCTTGGCTGTTCACCAGCAGAGGGAGTAATAGCTATTGTAATTGGATTTTCCTGCCTCTAGTCACTGCTGTTATTATTATTTTGTTCTCAGTACAATGCAGAGTGTAGGCTTTTTCTTGCACCTCATTATGTGTCAGCTCTTTCTCTCTCTCACACTCACACACACACAATCATGCACACTCACACACACACACACACACACACACACACTGCTATTTTGCCTTTGGTGGCTGAAAGTTGCAAACTGCCTCCCCCCTCCTCTCAGAACAGAATTACACTGGTTCTCTTTTTAGCTCCTCATTTATCCATTTCATAAAAGTTGCTTAGCTTTAGCTCTGCCTCGCCACCTTTGGTGTGGCGTGTATTTCACAGCTTTTCTTTTCCAGCTGAAGTGTCACTTACCCTTCACTTCACTTCACCAACACAGTCTGCATGTAGCCGAACTGATGGTGTAATACCTGCAACAGAGACAGCAGGAAGCACGGGGGCTGTAAGAATACTGTCGAGGACGGCAACAGCACCTCAAACAGAATAATGAGAGATAATAATGTAGAACATAACAACACGTATGGTTACAAATCCTTCAGAAAGCAAAGAATCTCACTGGTTGTTTTAACCTTGGTGGATGTAGGATGATATATTTGATACTCGTCATTTACACCGTAAAAGACTTAATCATCGACAAGATTATTGTTCAGATCCAAAAACTATTTCCATACACACAGACCTGATGCTGGAAATACTCCAGATGAGCCCCCAGGTCGTCTGTGCAGCAGGTTATTATGACCCATGGTTACGTTTAGTTGCTAGGCGACATCTAGTGGTCGTAGTAATGATGACAGGAGCGAAGGGAAAAGTGTCGGTGACGTAGTATAAAGAGGGACAGAGTCCATGTCAGGAGGTGGTGCTGGTGGATGAATACCACACAGGAGAGCGGTGTGTTCGATTCCCATGTTGTTTCTATTATCCGTGACCGTTCGACAAAGGTAACCACGTTGTTGTTATTGTAACCATGACAACAAAGACCATCCGATGTTGATGAAGTACTTATTTTAACCTAAATCACCATCTTTTTTCTAAAACCTGACCAAGCCATGAACGTTGTTATAGTAACCATGGTGATGGAGGCAGGTACACCGCTCTCGATACAATCGGCGTTTATTATTAGTTTATTATTGTAACCATGACAACCGAGGTCCGGTAAGTCCGCTGCTGTAGGGGCGCTATTTCAGGAGACGCTCCTGTGGGTCGTATCAGAGGGTTGGAGGACTGATGCACCAAATGTATATTAATAATAAGGTTGAATTTAGTCCATAAATGCACTATGTTGTAATGTTTGACTCATGTTTGCTAAAAACTGCAGTGTCCAGCTGTTTTAAGGAGTGACTTAGACTTAAAAAAAAAAATGTTTGTGACCATTTCTCAAAGATTTACATCTTCAGTAGGAACCAGTTGATTTGGAGCTTAGAGCCAAAGAAGACAGAAAGTATTGAGAGAGTGAAAAATTATGGTTTTGTTCACTTAAGCACAGAATGACACCAGCCTTTTCCTTTAAAGGAGCTGTTGTAAGCTTTGCTATTGCTACATAACTAACATTAGCATTAACAGCTGTTTACTTACCAGTCTAGCAGAAACGTTGAGCAAGTTCAGCATCAAACTTTATTCCTTTACTCACCAACAGCTGTCTGCAGACGTGGAAACAAACACCAATGTTAACTCTTCTCTCTATCACGTCTTTTCCTCTACTGATGTTAGCACGCTAACCAGCTAGCCGCATTCCGATAGCGACTCACTGTAGCTTCCAATCTGAAGTCGTAGAGCTGCTGACAGGACATATAATAACCTCTCGTCTTGTAAACACAACGACGGCTGATGCTCTTGACAAGAAATACATGTATATGGCGGCAGAGAAAACCTACACATAGCCCCTTTAATGTCTGTAGACCTCAGGTGTATGATATTAACAATGTCTGTTTCAGTTAGGTCCCAAAATGCAGTCGTTAGTAATGAATTCATTTCCTGCTTTGACTTGAAAACGTCTGCTGTGATAGAAAGTGTGTTTTCGATCATGTTTTCACAAAGACATGGAGTCCGTCATCTGCACCCTGTCATCAACCCAGTTCCCTCGTGGCTTCATCTCGAACGAGTAAACAGTTTGTTTGCTAACCCTGTTGGCCGCATAACAACAGAGATCTTTGAGTGGTTTACCTGCGGTACGCTTTTATTGTGAAGCAGCTACATGAAGTGTTGAGTCTGCAGTCTTAATATAGCTACAGTTTATTCAGGTGTGATGGCAGCAGATTAGTCAACGGTGAGGCTCCTATCTGCTCGACGAAGGTGAGAGGAGGGACGTAGATCACGACACGAAGCAGCGTAGACGGCAACTCTCAGGATTGGACCCCTTAAATAGAGCCTGTTATTGTGGGTCAGTGTGGCTACCATCAGCTGACAGGAAGTGGAAAGAAGATATTATAGTTATGTGACAGTAAGGAACAACAGCAGCGCCTGGAAAATGAGGAAAGAAGAATGTTGATGGATGATAAATTTGTTTGTGAATAAGCAGAAGGTCACTGTTTCACACAGAAGTGGTGTCAGCTAGTTTCCATGACAAGAGTGCTTCTCTCGGTTTCTCTGCAAAATATAATTAAAAAATACAAATAAAAATTATGCAGAAAATATAAATGTATCATATGCACAGAGAGTGGGAGGAGTGGGGAGATCAACACAGTCCTCCCACGGCTCAGTTTGGCCCCGGGGTCGTGGCGGGTTAATCTGACCTTGCATGAGAGCTGCAGTTGTTTCAGTTTCATTATATTTTCACTGACCAGTGGTGTGAAGGATATTTGTTTATCTCACAAGGTGGAAAGAGACGCTCAGTGTCGTGTGTCAGCTCTTCAGGCAGAGAGACATTTTGTTTTCTTGTGGACACATGAGAGATGTCCAGATTATAGTTTAGCAAGACGTAATGCAGCAGGATTTAATCCCGCCATTTCACGATCTCTCTGGTCCGTCACACTCGTCCTTACACCTGCACTCAGGTGACACCGACGTCCTGACTAATCCGCATGAGAGGCTGAGTCAGCAGATAACCCCCCCCCCCTGTCCAGAGAGTACATTTCCCCAATAACACAGTGATTTGATCATGTTCCACTGGCTGCAGGAACTGGCTCTGAAGCCTGACTCTGCTCTTGCTGCAGGGTGAGGTGGTGCAGGGACGCTTCAGAGCTTCCACTAAAAGCCTCCTACTCAATTCAAGGTGATGCACCACGTGGAAGGAAACTGTTTACTCCAATCAGTTTCATTTACCCGTTGAATATGTTCAAAAATGTTCAAATTCTGATGACCTCATACATATTAATTAATTTGTATAAATTGGGGTTTTTCCTCTTTGTTTCTGGGGAGTTTTTATATCCTGCAGCTGAAAACTTTCACATGATGGACACTGAATTGAAGCCACAAGGGATGACTCACTGTAGAGTATAGAGAAGTGTATTATATTATTATTAGTTTTTATTGTATTATTTTTCTTATTATTATTATTAATATTTGCCTATTTATATAGCACTTTTCAAAAGTTACAGATACGTCATAAAATCATCAGATTTAAAAAAGAATAAATAGAAACAATTTGGTGTAGAAAAACAATTCATTGTAGGAAAATACAAGTTATTCCTTTATTAAAGCGGCGCTCCACAATAACAATTAATAAATAAATGATTAAAAACAACTGAGTATCATGTTCTGTGATACTGAACAAGAAAAAATAAAATCAGTGGTAGATAGTTCAACTACAAATTGTAATTGAGGTTTTTCCTGTGCTGTGAACACCAGTATGTAAAAATATATTCTGTAGTTGTGCAGTTCATCCTACAGTCACAACACTTATTAGCTCAGTTTAGTCCAGTGAAGGAAACATGACGCTCATCCAGTGATGGAAGCTGTTCAAGACCAAATGTCACATTATTTAAATTTGGAGAAAGCTCCGTTTCTTCAGGCTCTTTAAAATCACTCACTGACCTGAACACGAGCCCCGCAGCGTTTCCGCTCTGACCAGGAGAAACCTTCCTGCTCCAACAGCAGCTCTGCATCCCGCAGACTCCATCACTGCACTTATCAGGACGAGATAGAGACTCCATCCAGTAAACAGAGGATCAGGGTTCAGACTTGAAAATCTGTTCTTCAGATGACCTTTGACCTCTGCACAGAGAGAGGATGTCAAGAAACAGTGGCCTACATTATATTTTCTCCTTGTGCTGAAATCATTGGTTTTTATATTTTTGAAAATAATAATAATAATAATGAACAAGTTAACAGAGAACGTTCACAGTAACTTAAATCAGCCAGTCATTTCCAGTCAAGTCAACAAAATCCTTCTATTAGAGTCTGACAGAATAAAAATGGCTTGTCCTACAAGAAGAAACCAAAAGCCATACACGGGGATGAAATGCTAAATCGTAGCTCTGCTTGTTCTATAACATTTGTTGTATCATAAAATCTTATTCTGCCGCAGATTTCAACTGGAATTTCTCTCAATACAAGAGCAGAGGAAAGAAACAGGCTCAGACTAAAGATAAAAAGTATAAACACAAACATACACACAGTCTCAAAATGCAGCTCCCTCCATCTTAAACAACGACTCCAGTAGGAAACCTCCCTGAAGGGAAAAAACACAACGGGGATCTGTGATTGGTCGTGAGGTACGTCTCTGTCTGGCTTGTGATTGGTCGAGTGTCAGTCCAGAGAAGGAGAGCAGATCATTTCCGCCCAAAGAGTCGGGCGACGTGTCGCTTCCTGCTCTTATGAGAAAAAGGAGCTTAATTGTTGCGAGAAAACAACAACCGCGCTCAGTAGGAAACGTCTTTTATGTGTTGATGAGCACCGGCCTTATAATGTGGGTTATTCACAATGTGACGACGTATTTAGAAAATTCTTCTAAGCTGAACGTTTGGAATAATAAAAGAAATGTTTAGAGTTTGTACATTTTGGTGATGGATGCTGATTGGTGGACTCTAGAGTTGCCTCTGATTACCGGCGATAAAGTGACCAGTTCCTGCTGATGGTTTGAAGCTACACCTCTGATTGACACTTGTTAGCAGTAACATGCTAAGAGATAGCGCAGCAATGTGCCGATAAAGGCAAGGACTGAGAAGACTAGACAACAACGTAGGTTTTAGATTCTTACAAAAAGAATTTAATTGAAGCATCATTTCGAGGAGACGGAGTTGTTGGGACACACTCAGCTCCATTTTGTTTGATTGCCGTAAAGACTAAAGAAAAATAAACAAACATCAGGAGTTCCAGAAGCCACAAATACACATTTTTACATTTTTAAAACATTATTTTTTTCCTATTTTTTGTCGATAAAATGTCGATCAATTTCTCCTTTCCCTTCGCAGTATCCTCTGTTTTTCTATGGATGTGGGTAAAATGGGCAAGTGATAAACGTGTACTACGACCAAGACATCAGACGATAAATACAAGACTGAAATACAAAATTCATTTTGTAAAGTATTAAAGGTATTCAAGTATTTCTGTATTGTCGCTTCTGGGACTCCATACCTAAGTGTCTAATGTGATTGTAATGTAGTAAAAAGATCTGTTGCTCAGATGAAAAGCAACCGAGACCCTATTTATTATCGCTGTAAGCTAATGTAGTGCAAACACACACACACACACACACACACACACACACACACACACAGATATGTGCAACTTATTCATGTTTTATTGACGTGACTGTTGTGTCACGTTGTTGTAATTTCACACTGATGCCAATAAAACACGTGAAGCAGTGAATGACAGAGAGAGGATCAGGGGACTGACGCTTTACACATGTTCAGGTAACGAGCAGCGTCAGCCTATAAAAACTAATTAGGCTCGTTAGTGTGTGCTGCACATTACGATCACAAAAGAAAAGACGCCATGAATTTGAGCAAGGCCGTCTCTGTTTGTCTTCCCTCTCTCCTCCTTCTTATCCCCCCATCTGTTTAATGTTAGCTCACAAACAGAAGGGTGTGAGATCCAGGCCTCGGGAGAGACGTATGATGAAAATGAAATACAAGAGGAAGAGAAAACACACACGCACCATCAATTGTTTGTCATGAATGGAGGGTAGAGAGAGGGGAAATGTTTAGTGAATCTCCCCAGAGAGAAAATCAAATGTTCGACCCTGCATGTGCACATGTTCATTTTGCTTATATGCAGCAATTATGAATAAATAAATAAATAAATCAAGGAGAGAAGATTTATTAATTTCACTTTTGTGCACAGGAAGTGACACGCTTCTGATATGTGTAGGAAAAACAGAAGAACTATGTGTAAAGAAAGTCAAAATCCATTAATTGGACATTAAAGGGAAAATTTGTTTTACTGCCGCCCCGGGATAAAAGTTATATTTAGTAATCTGTAACTATAAATACAGCTCGCAGCGGGGAAACCGCACAGACTAAAGGCTTTAAAAAGGTCGGGGACTGCAACACTAAGTATGAAATATACCTGTGCACCATCTTAGATTGTCTTTGGATCAATGAACTTTCTTGATGATCAAATAAAAAAAAAGTCCTATTTTTCCTAAAATATGGGATTCATTTCTCAAATTTTTGGAATCAATACCTGACAACCCAGTTCCTTAAATTTACCAAATGAGACTGTTTACACTTTTATTTATTTATTGAGATTCACAGGTACGTAAGTATGTATATAAATGTGTTGATATATGTCTGTTTGTTTAAGTAATTTATTAATTATCATTTTGTAAACCATCATTATTGTTGTTTTAAAAGACTTGAAAGATAAACTCGAATCACTCTGGAATCAATAAAGATAAGAAAAAAGAAAAGTGTGACACATACTATAAAGTCACAGTAAACCTGTTCATCTGATCACCAGAGACAGGATACAGCGAGGTAATGTAAAATTCATATCATATTATAATAAAAAGTCTCACGCTGTAGGACTTGTCCCCAGCAGACGAACACTTCCACACACACTGCCCGTCTGACCTTGGCGTGTTAACGGATTTCTTGAAGGAAAAGCTCTTCGTTTCCAAATTTAGAAAGTGCCAATTAGTGAAGAAATCCAGGAGTCACATAGTGATTAATGAATTCACTCAGTGCTCCCATTTATTTTGAGACGTGACAGTGATTGCCAGACTAAAAATACATCCGCCGCTACAAAATGGATCCGCTCAGGAAATGTTAATGACACGGCAGAAATGTGTGTGTGTTTGTACAGAGAGCCAGATGTTTTTGTGTTGTGCGTGTGCGGAGGTCAGTTTTTCGGTTTGTCCACGTACCTGGGGGGGTGGGGGGGGTGTGTGTGTGTGTGATGCTTTGCTTTCTAGGAGGTCGACTTTCCTCAAATGCCAGCCTGACTTCAAAGGTCACTGAAGGGCTTTTCATTCGTTGGTCAAAAATAATGTGGCCTGTTTCCTTGGCAATGCGACCACTGGCACTTTGTGACCTTGAATGTCACTGAAACCCTCAATTTTATTCCACTTATCAGCTGCACGTGGGTCAGGTCCTCCAAGATTTGATTCTACATCTGAAATGTATTGTTTGTAAAGCTCCGCCTGTATTCAGTGACAGCGTATTATTGAAACATTAGCACCAACGACAGACTGATACTGAGCTGACATCGACTCAAACACACAGAGGTCCGCTCTGTGCTGTGCTGTGTGTGTGTGTGTGTGTGTGTGTGTGTGTGTCTGCATGCTGGGTGTTTACAGGAATGCAAAACTGCCACCTGGTGGTATCTGAGCTGCGCTGCTCTTGTTAAATACACCCAGGCTGAGGCTGTCAGTGTGGGCTCTGGGCCCTGCAGCAGTCCCTTAGCGCTCCAGAGGGGGTGGGGGGGTTCCCTTTATACCAGAAAATAGATTTTAATTTCACTGCTATTCCCTCCTGAGAGGTTAGTGGGATGAAAAAAAAGCACAAGTTCTGTTTGAATCGAGGTGTCACGCTCCCAAACCGGAGACAGAAGTGTGTAAGTGTGTTATAACTCCATCAGGATGAAAGTTACTAAATGCAGCTCTGTAGTCGAGTGAGAGTATTTGAATTGAAACGAAAAGCTTTTGAGGCTCGTGGACTCACAGCGTGATGTTCACACTGAGCTGTGTGAAGTCCTGAAGCTACACTGATGGATCTGAATCTGCTGTCAGCTTCGTCAACCAGGTCTTAACCAGCGCGACTTCTGCATGTTATTACATGTGCAGATTTTTTGACATTCAGTGTCTTTGATCATTTTCATGCAAAAACTTCCAACAAATGGCGAGCTGCTAATGATGACACACAGGGCGTCACATTCTCACCTTTATTTACTATTACTTAAAGATTTAAAACCCCCGTGTTGAATAAAGTAAAACATAAAAACAAAGGGTATGAATAAGTTATCCCACTTAAGTCTCTTTAAATGTTTTATGATGCAGATTAATTATATATATACACATTTCTTTTCTTACTGTTGCAAATTTAATCGACTCAATGTCATAATTAATTGAAAACAGTGGAGATTTAGGAAATGTGGATTGATAGCGTAACATTTACATAAATAAATATAAAATAACACACTTTGTCTCTCACTTAGTTTCAGAATGTTATTGTGTATGAAATAATCATGTAATAAATGTTTTTGTGTACATTTCATGTTTGCAAAAAACAGGTGTTGAGGACATCTGCAAATCTACAAATAAAAAAAGTGATAAAGTAGGTTTGTAATATTTTGATATTGAATTTGAGTTTTTAAGGCTGCACTCAGGGTGAAAACACGTCAGGACGGGACAGACAATCACACTGGAGGGAAACGGGACAAAGACAGGAAGTAAAACTAACACCCGACACACAGTGAGGGAAGTGATTACAAAATAAAACAGGATGATATGATGATACGTCAGTGTGTTTAACCGAAAGCTGAAGTCATGCAGGGGCCAGAAAGGTTTGAGAAACCCTCTTTTACTACAGTGACCTTTAATGTTTTCTCTTCAGTTGTAAAATGTTTTTGTTCATAGCTAATATTGTGTCATGTATTTAAAGACGTGTTTTATTATGTTTGTATGTTCCTGACTGTATCTGAGGCTCTGCCAGGTTTTCCTGTGGACTCATGCTGTGGCTGGACGAGCGCTGAAGGCTGCTGTGTTTGCTGTTTGTCTCCTCTAGGGCCATGCTGAGTGACATTGGGGACTATGTAGGTACAGACATTGAAATATCCTGGTTACCTAATCTGGATGATTTAATGAAGGGCTATGCCAGAAATTTTCGCCCTGGGATAGGAGGTGAGTATGAGATCTACTGCTCGTGGCGTTGGGTTGCATTTCACCCCCTCACATTTACAGCCATCCTTAGCATAACCTGACCAAGACACGCCAACATGGACGTTTACATCTCATTTTCCAGCTCCATTATCCCGAGAGGTGTCTTTATTTTTGTTTCTTTCTTGCACAAGATTAGAACAAATCTGTATTTAAGTTCTGTAAACACCTGCTTCGACTCTTCAGTTAAGGTGAATCGTTTGTTAAGGACACAAAAAAAAAAAAACCATGTAGGTGAAGAGAAGCTTTGCTGAAGGGATTATCGAGGACGATGCCCTTCAAGGACAAGAGGGAGGCGGGTGGTGCAAACAATGTGCACTGCTCTGGAGACTTTGCTAAGAATGGCTGCAAGATGTGAAACATCCAATGACCACAGCGATAGATTTCTCAATCTCACAGCTTAACTCAGCTGAGCAAAGGTGAAAATGTGGATCAGGAGCGCTGCTATCAACACACACACACACACACACACACACACACTGCCCTGTGCACTTACACGCCTACGCTGATCATCATAACGCAGCATCATGTGGTCACTACATTCCTATTGATGTAATGTGAACATGAAGCTCCAGGAGGAAGGGCTGTTATGACCATTAGGGAATCATGTGTGTTATTTGGGGTAATTCCCTTCATTCAACTCATATCTCATGGCCTTTTATGTGGAGTTATATTTGTGTCATAAAACATCAAATAAACACGAAACTTACACAAATAAAAAAAAAAAAACAGATTCATAAATTTGTTTTGTAAATGAAATAACATTCACAAATATGACTTTGCACTCAGAAATATTTTTTTGGAGCAGTCCAGTGGATTTCACATTGGAGCTGATGCAAAAATCCGTTATATAAAACAATATTTAGATTTTTCTTGGGAGACATAAATCCATCTTAAATGATATTTGTGGAGCTTTTTCTTCTCAATCATTTGATGGGGAACTCAGAATTCCATAAATGCACATCATTTTATTAATATGATTAATATTTAGCATATTGTGTGAATCCCACTGTATTTTGAAAAACAATTTTTTTTACACTATATTCATTTATATTACACTATTACATTTATAAATCGGCAGATGCTTTTTTTTCCCCTAAATAATTTTTCCAGACTTTCAAAATAAGAGTTAAACATCATTAAAACATTGGAAGAATATCCCTAAAACAACCAGGGCCGTGTTCAGCAGCACGGTGGGAATGCTTCGATTTATTTATGCTACATCTACAGTGGCCCAGAGAGCTCAACAAAACTACAACTTGACAAAGCACAAGCAAATGAAAACTACATCTTTCCTGCTGCTCAGCTCTTTTGGCCACAACATGTATCAGTAGCTAAGTGCTGGTATAATTTCCCGAGTGCAAATACATTTGTGGATGCTGTTTGCAAATGCGCTGTTACTGCATTTGCACGGCACACGACACATTTGTGAATCTGGCCTCATTTGTGTAACGTACGTTGCATTAAAGTTTTATGAAACAAAATGAATTTACATAAACAAAGCAGTGGATTAATGGTGAGACTGTGCACAATGCAAACGTTTCCATTTTATAAATAGCATCGTAAATGGCGTTTTGTAAGATGAATATGTTATTATTAATCCGTGCACCGCCACTGGAGGATGCTATGTAAATCAGCCAAACTCATCTCCCCTGCTGACCTTGGCGTACAGTAAACCTGCCACTGTAAATCACCTCACACTGTACACGCAGTGCATGGTCAATAGAATATCATTTAGCAGAGTCGGTTATGGGACGGTGTTGACTGGTGGGGAATGGGAATGTATGATTCCTTAATGTTCAGTATAAATAGCCTTTTTTCTGTTCTGCATCAGAGAGCCGCCTCGTAGTTTCTGCCCTCGAGCGTCCGATCACAGGGGATCACTCCATGCTAATCATATGGCAAACTATGAAGTGAAGACACTACGACGTGTGTGTGTGCGTGTGCGTGTGTGTGTGTGCGTGTGAGTCCATGAAAGCCCAGTGCTGTTTCTGAATGCCCACAGTGTGATGTGCCACTTAGCATGGTTAAACTGGATAATGCTTAATCTCTATGCGCTGTAGGAGTGCTTGAGACGTGGGAGGGAAACAGATGGGTGATGGGAGTGAGGATGGGAGGGACTGATGGATCCAGAGTGAGCAGAGAAGGTGTGTGTGTGTGTGTGTGTGTGTGTGTGTGTGTGTGTGCGTGCGTGCGTGTGCGTGTAGGGGGGGACGGGGGACGTTTGCCTTCTTTTCTCACTTCTCCCCCCGCAGGTCCACCAGTGAACGTGGCCATGGCTATCGAGGTGGCCAGCATTGACCACATCTCAGAAGCCAACATGGTAAAGTATACGGTCACTCTCTCTCCTTCCCTGTTTTTATTTATTTTTAATTTTTTTCTCCCTCTGAGGTTCTTTATCGTCCCTAAACTCCACTTTACTGCAGCAAAGATCAAAGATTCTCTATTTGCATAATCCTGATTTATCCCACTTGAGGGTTTGAAAGTACTCAGTGTGAACATGTGTGACACATCGGCTGAGTTGTTAGATAATTTGATACTTTCATGGATTTCGTGCCGTAAGAACCAAAAGCTGGTGGGACGATTCACGTCGTGTGTGTGAGGCTTTGATTCTAGTCCAAACAAACAAATTCATCATTTTTCCTGCTTCAACATTGGAAAGAAAGTCCAACAACCAAAGATGAAAATCAGGGTAAATTCATAAGGTGTTTTACAAATAGAAGAGTGATGGGTTTGATACAGATGACATCAGAATCAGCTTCTTCCTCCGCTGTAGTGAAGCATAATAACTACATTTCTAATAAATGGTTTTAGATTTCCACCAAATTATGTGGCAACCCTTTATTTTACACCTTACACATATAGTTTTCCCAGTTGAAACCCATGTTTACACTGTTTCTTTAAGGGACAGGGAAACAGGAGAGGTTTAGGAAATGAGGAAATCTAAGAGGGAAGATAAAGGTTGTTTCCACTCTTACATTCAGATTCATCTTTAATCCCTTATTTGTTATTTATCACTTACACATTTATTTTTTGTGAATTTACATCTTACATTTACATCTAGTGTAATTATTTCATTATTTGTTCACTTATTTATTTTTGTTTATCTTGGATAATGTTCAAATCCCAGGGACAATCTTTATACCTTTAAACCATCTGTTTTATACCTGTGAATGTACGTTAATATCATTTTATAACAGTTTACTGTCTGTGTAACTTCCTTTGGCTCAATAAAAACATATTTGATAAAACATTTTCCACCAAATTAAAATAATTAAAGACTTTGCCCAGCAATTTTACTTTTGCACTCAGTTAAGAAGAGGACAAGATATTCTGATTTTTTTTTCTGGGTCAAGCTCCAAAAATACTGAATCTCACACTTCCTGTAATTTTTGTCAGAGTTGACAAAACTCTTCTAAAGCCACAAAAGACATTATTCAAGTGTTGACAGGCTGAAAGCTGCTCCTCGTGTTGAAGAAACATATCCTTATGTATAAAATTGGTGGAGTTTCCCTTTAAGTTTTGTATTTATTTGGCTCTATAGTGACTGTAGTGAAGCAAGAAATAACTTTAAATCTTTTTTTTCTCTTAATACTGTACAGCTCATTCCCATGACTCAGCCGTTATATTTGTGTGTGTGTGTATGTGTGTGTGTGTGTGTGTGTGTGTGTGTCCACGTGGTTGTGTGTTGTTGTTCCTGGCAGGAATACACCATGACCGTGTTCCTGCGGCAGAGCTGGCACGATGACCGCCTGTCCTACAATCACACCAACAAGACGCTGGGGTTGGACAGTCGCTTCGTGGACAAGCTGTGGCTCCCCGACACTTTCATCGTCAACGCCAAATCTGCTTGGTTCCACGACGTGACCGTGGAGAACAAGCTGATCCGCCTGCAGCCCAACGGGGTCATTCTGTACAGCAGCCGGTACGAGCGAACAGTCCACCGGCGAGACTCCTCACCGCTCCAGTTTATATATCTGGGTGCTATCGCGTTCACCTTTCTTCCTTCTACATTCTTATTCTTGCTTGTTTTAGATTTTCAATTATCCTCTTTTTAAGCTTTTGAGTGCATCTCGCAGACATTTGGGAGAACAGATTGTCTCTTGTTTGTTGTCTTTATGCATCAAAGTCTCTCAGGACAATCTGAGAGTAAACTGTTTACCCTGTGGTAACTTCCTGGACTTAAAACAATCTGTGTTTGTGGTGAAGGCAAAGGAAAAGTGAATCATCGAAAGAGCTAAAATCAGGCATTAGTGTGTAATAATAGGCAAGGAACCATGAAATTTGAACAAAAATCAAAACCGGTTCAACCCCTGGGCCACAGTTGCTGCTGCTCTCTAATCCGTCACCTCTGTGATTAAGGTTTAAAGAAATGTTAAAAAGAAACACCAAAGTTAACTCTTGTCTCTATCACGTCTTTTCTTCTACTGAAGTTAGCACGCTAACCAGCTAGCCCCCGTCGTCGTCACTTTCAGATAGCGACTCACTGCGGCCTCCGATCTGCCCGGAGACGCAGCGAAGCTCAGAAGGTGTATGGAGCGCCGCAGGAATGAGTCCTAAAACCCAGGAGTTAGTTGTATTTTAGCACTTTTTTTGAATAGGTCATAAAACGACATAAAATACATCAGTAAATTACTCCAGTCCTGATTTTCTTTAAGCTTCTACGTCTGTTAAAAAAGGCTAACAAGTGTCTTAATGAGACCACAGAGGTTGTCAGAGAGAATCAAACTACAAGTTGTAGTTCGGTGGTGATGACGTTGAAGTCATGTGACCGTGGTGTCTTGGGTTTATAGGCTAACATTAGCTTTTTACTTCTGTTGATTGTATTTAGGCTTCATGAGTGAAGATGAACCTGCTGAACTGAACCTGTCAGGACCAGAAACTGTTGTTTGTCACACAGTTTTTTTGTTGAGGGAACCAGGATGACGCTAACATCCGGGTCGAACAACAAAAAACACGCCATCCCTGCAGCTCTCTCTTATAACCTCTTGTCTTGGCTGAAGCTGTTGGCGAATGACAACCACCGCCGCCTGCTCCCGCCAAGAAACCTCATCCAGGGGCAGAGAAAGCTCACAAACAGCCCCTCTAATAAATCACTGAGCTCTTGTTCAGCTGACAATACAGGATTTTAGTTTCATTGGAAAGATACCAGATATGAATGGATCCAACTGTGTGAATATGAAGAAGAGTTTCTTTCTTTTCTTTCCTAGAATCACTTCAACAGTGGCGTGTGACATGGACCTGACCAAGTATCCCATGGATGAACAGGAGTGCATGCTGGACCTAGAAAGCTGTAAGTTGGGGTTTACCTTCAGCTCTCCTCCACACATCCTGTAGCACAAAAACATTTGTTTTCTTGATTTACTACTGAAACGTTTTGCCGTCCAAGCGCACTGACATCCATAAAGGGTTATTATCACGAGCTCCGACTGTTCCTCAGCGCCGGGGAGAAAAATGCTACATGCTCAGCACTTGTGGGTTGCGCTGATTAAATGTCTGGTCGTCATCTGTCATTTCACCCCAGACGGTTACTCCTCAGAGGACATCGTGTATCACTGGTCGGAGAGTCAGAGACACATCCACGGCCTGGACAAACTGGAGCTCTCCCAGTTCACCATCACGGACTATCGATTCGTCACTGAGATGATGAACTTCAAATCTGGTGAGCATTCATCTTGTTTTCCTGTGTTTCTCCAGGTGTCAGGTTTGGCTCCAGCAACAACCTCTCTGAAAAAACCCTTTGCACGTTTTCCTCTGTGTTTTATGCATTAAGCACTAGTTTTTGGACTTGGCTCGTCTCGTGTTGGAAACCTCTGCAGATTCTTTTTGAAGCGAGAGTTTTGTTTTGTTTTCTTAACTTCAGGCGCTTCTGTGTTTATATTTGATGCATAGAGGGAATGGATCAAGCCAGGTTTGCTGCTGAGCCAGGCAGGAGGTTTAGGAGATGATAGGAGTTGCTGCTGGGAAAACACAGTCTGCAACACCAACTTAACATCTCACATCTTGAAGTTTCGCCACTAGTGGCACAAGCCTGCAAACACACGTTCTCTGTGATATTTTCCTGATGGATAATTAGCTTCTTCGCTAAAGGAATTAAACATGGCGTCTGTTTTCTTCTTCCCCAGCGGGACGATTCCCTCGGCTCAGTCTTCGCTTCCAGCTGAGACGCAACCGAGGCGTCTACATCATCCAGTCATACATGCCTTCGATATTACTGGTTGCCATGTCTTGGGTGTCCTTTTGGATCAGCCAATCAGCAGTCCCTGCTCGTGTATCCTTAGGTTGGTATCAGTTCGATTAGGACTCTTTTAAATTCTCTGAAAATGTGAAAGTCGTGACTAGAATAGAAATGTGGTGACGTGTTAAACCAAGTAAAAGAAAAACAATGAACCCAGAAAGAAATGACAATGCCAACATGCCGATGCTAAGCAGGTGTAACGTTTACCATGTTTGCAATCTTAGATTAGCATGTTAGCATGCTAATATTCACTATTTGAGTAGCGTTAAATACAAAAAACAGCTAAAATTGATGGGAAAAGTCATTAGTTTTGTAAACTTTTAGACACAAACACAAAGTGTTCACTCTGAGACATAAATAGCTGTACTAAATTTAATAACAGTCCATCCAACAGCTGTTCAGACATTTCACTTACAGCCACTGATGTGAACGTCAAGCTGCTGCCGAGGAAAAGTCAGAGGATCACCAGCGTTGAACCATGAAATTGTTTAATTACAAATAAATAAAATTTTTAGACCTAAATCATGTGAAAAACTGATATTTTTGCTGCAATAAATCCTCTAATGATGCAGCAGCCTTCTCGGTAAACAGTTTTACAGTCCCAGGCAGTAACAGCAACATCTGTTGTCAAAATGTTCCCAACTTTCAACTTTAATTTGTGTTTGTTTGCTTCAAATTCACAGGCAAGTTCAGTTCGTCTCGAACTTTTTCGTTCTCTTTGCTCTCCTCTGTCGTTACCTTCTGTTTGTCACTTAAAAGTAAGAGATGTCAGAATTAACCAAATGATGCCCCAGACAGCTGACATGATGCGTCGTAGAAAGCTATGTGTTTACTTTTATTAATATCGCAGCGTGTGTTGCACAGAAAATCAAATGAACCACTCTGCCTGATTCCTTAAAGGAGGCCTATTTATTTTCTTTCTCAGGTAATGATGAGGCTTCTTCTGCAATGTGGCAAAAATAAAAGCTTTTAAATGTGGTGGCTTGTTGTGTCATGTGCACATACGGAGTGAGAATAGCTGTGGGAAATGTCCGGGGCCCTTAGCCGTCAGGATTCGTGGCCCCCCGAACAACATGGTTGAACAGAACCTGCTCCAGATGTTTCACAGCCTCATCTGTCCTCCTCTGTTCTTTCTCCAGGCATCACAACTGTTCTGACCATGACCACGCTGATGGTGAGCGCCCGCTCCTCCCTGCCCCGAGCGTCGGCCATCAAGGCGTTAGACGTCTACTTCTGGATCTGCTACGTCTTCGTATTTGCGGCGCTCATCGAGTACGCCTTCGCTCACTACAACGCTGACTACCGACTCAAAGAGAAGGCCAAGGTGAAGGCCAACAAGCTCAGCTCCGAGGTGAGGAAATCACTCCCATCATGTTATCCCATCAGCAGATAACAGGGCTCAGCTGCAGGAGGGGGTGGGGGTGGGGGTGGGGGGGTGTTGTGAGTAATGAGCGTGCCTCTCAAACATAGACCGGGTCCGAGGATCCATTCAACTGACCTTCAGCAAGACAATGAATCTCTATAGAGCATAATGGGAAAATAGAAGATGGCTCCACAGGGAGTTACAGTGACTCTCATCGTACTGTCTGTTTCCTTTGCTGCTGACGTTCATCTCACTGGGAGAAACCTTCAGAATAAGATCTGTCTCGATTGCGTTTTATTTTTTAATGAACTTTCTTTCGAATAAAGAAATATTAAATAATGAAATAACAAAAATAAAAAAGAGGGTAACAACAAAAAACGTGAGTGAAACTGAATATTACTGTGGTGTGATTTAAACCAATATGTGTGTGTTGATATGAGTTAAACTGCAATGACTTACTAATGTCACTGCAACATCCCAGGTCACAATAAACCAGTTTTTCTTTGATAATCAAGACTTGAATTTGAGGAATCAATAAAAATGTGCGCTGTGTGCAGTTCTGGACCGTCGTGTTTCCTTATCTACACATCACGTGTTTTTGTTGCAAAAATTAAGTTTAGAGTTTAAAATGTCAAGTGTTTCGACAAATAAAAAGGACCAAGAACCTCTGAGGCGCCAAAGTTATCCAGTAGAATAAGACAAAAGCAAGAGACGCTTTGTCAGAAAGTGTTTGTAATGAAGAAAACAGCAGAAGATGTTTTATCCACATTGTAAAACCTGCAGTTTTTAGGAGGAGGGACTCAAAACGTCATTTCTGTCTTTTCATATTAAGTGTGTTTCCTCATTTTCCTGAACACAACACAACCGGTCCAGCAGAGAGCAGATGAGCTAACTGCTGAAAACTAATCTGAGACAGCACTAACATGTCCCTCTGTGTGTCTCCCCACAGTCCATCGTAAAGAACGGCAAACAGGCCATGGTTCTGTTCTCCCTGTCGGTCACTGGCATGAACCAGGGCGTGATGATTTCCAGCCGTCACGGCCGGACCCAGCGCTCCAGCAGTGAGATCCCCGGGGAGGGGGGCAGCGAGGAGGCCGAGCCGAGGAGGAGAAGGTCCAAGCAGCCGGAGGAGAGCGAGGAGGAGAAGAAGAAGTGCTGTTCCAAGTGCGTCTGCAAGCCCATCGACGCCGACACCATCGACATCTACGCCAGGGCCGTGTTCCCTTTCACGTTCGCCGTGGTGAACGTGATCTACTGGGTGGCGTACACCATGTGAGGAGAAGGCAGCGGGTCTGTGCCAATGGCCGCCGTCCAGGGTTGTACATAAGAAACTGCTGGAGCTGTGCCACTTCAGTGCTGGCAGACTGGTGCAGCTGAAATATAAACTACTGCAGGCCTCAGTGGAAAGAAAAAACAACTTCAGAAGACATGAAGTGTTACGACCTGTGAACATGGAAATATGGTAATTAATTGGAAGTAGTCATGAGTTTAAAAAGTGTTAACAGGACTTCACATCTTTAAGTGCGAATACAAATATGTGTTTTCATGAAGGCGAAAGGACTGTGTTGCCTGTTGGAGACTCACATGCTCAGTGAAAACACTTCGACCAACCATCCACATTCTTCCGTGTCATCCTGCTCCATGAACTGACTCAACTCAACACGGGACACGACAACAAACCGACCAACCGACCGACCAACCAACCATCCTGCTTGACGACCACCGGCTCACATCTTTCAAACACAAATAAAAGCATAGTTAGCCGAACTGACTCCAAGCCACGATCCGGAGTGAACCGCCCGTTATCTCCACGAGAAAACGCGCCGCCCGAACAAGAGGATAACAAGATGAGGTGTACTACTATTCTGCATGGCTGATAACTCACGCACCCTCGTCCCCAGTCATCGCCACCCCTCCCTCTCCTGCTCTTTCTCCTTTGGTCCTCCACCCTTTTTTTTTTTTTTTTTCCAAGTCATTTTTTTGTTTTGTTTAGGAGTGTCTTATCTCCTTCTGCCAGTTCTGCCTGTTTCCTCACCATTAAATGACTTCCTCCACTACCTGTGTGTGTGTGTCTTCAAATGTTTACTTGAATCTAAAATCCCAATGGTTGTTGGGTATGAATAATAATAATATAATAATAATAAATGCTGAAATCCCTCCTGACAGACGCTCTGTGAATGCGGGATCTCTTAAAACAAAATTTTTTAGCTGCAGTGAATATTATTTCAACACGAAGGCTCTAATTTGAGGGATTATGAATAATTGACTTGCATGTTCATCTCACAGCCTTGTGCTCTATTAATAATTCCAGTCTCTTGTCTGTTCTTCGTCTGAACTGGGAAATTGATTTTAGGAAATTTTGGGGATGAGAAAGCACCACTGCTTCCCAGTCAGAGAACGTCATGCTTTTCTTATTAGATTCAACGTAGCGGAACTTCCTCTGTGGTAATCACTGCACTCTCTGGACTTTTCTTACTACATTTTAATTTGATCTTTTAAGTTTAAACAAATTCTGTTAGAAATTTAATCAGAGGATTTTACAAACAACATCTTGAACAAGTTTTCAAGTCTTAAAATATTATTGTGCTATTCTGAGAACCAGCAGGACTAAAGTTTATCCTGCAGTATGGAGACACCAAGTATGCAAGCTATCAGGAGATCCAGTCATGTTCATAGACTATAAATAAAGATGGACGTAGCCTCCGTGATGTCACCCACTGGCGTCTGAAGAGCAGTTTTGAAGCTCAGAGTGACCTGCTCCACCATTGCCATCTTGGCAGTTCCTGACTCTGCCCCTAACCGAGCCGAGACTTCGGCGCATGCCGGTTTGTGGCAAGCAAACACTCACCCACCTGTCACTCAAAGCAACCACGCCCTTAATCCTTTATAACTTTAGTCCTTAATAAAATGTAAACAGGTGAGTTATATAAACAGGTGTCATGAAGGAGGAAATTAGCTCTAGAGACCAAAACAGTTTTTGTACCAGGCTGTAAACATGTTTATTTCTGCTGTAAAGTTGGACATTTTAACATGGGAGTCTATGGGGACTGACTCACTTTTGGAGCCAGACTCTACTGGTTGTAGAGGAACTGCAGGTGTTGGCACTCCAGTGAGATCTTGATCTCAATGTGACTTCATAATTAAATTAAGTATATAATAATAATAACAATAATAATAATTTAGCAGCTTAAAAAGAGGACTTGCTGGAAACTAAAACAGATTCAGACAGAGCTAACAGCAGAGTGGATATGTGGACTTAAGTTCATCAGCCAGACAGAAAATTAATGCTAATGTAACTCTACGTCTGCTGGATGTGTAAATTGCTCATTGATTTGTGTGTTTACAGCTTGTTACTGCTGCCCCCAAGAGGCCAAAAATCATCAGATAACGCAGGTTTATAGCCTCATTTACAGGGAGGCAAAAAAAAGTACCAGAGGAGCAAGTAGGAGCAATGTCACCTCCACACTGATCATTTCCTGAGCAATGTTTAGGATTTACACACGGACCAAATAATAATAAAAAGAAAAACATCTTATCAGTCATCTGTCTATGCTTCACTTTAGTGGTTCAGTGGATTGACAGGGTTGACATTCCTAGACAGCATCGACCCTCAAGGCCTCCTCATTCTGATGCAACAGCAGTAACATACCCACACACTGCAGTGATTGCTTGGGGGGGGGCCACCAGCATCTCCTCTCCCCTCCAGCTGCACCGTGTTTTTGTGTGTGCGGAGGCCAGGGAGCAAGACTGTTATCGGGGGCCAGCAGCGTGGAGGCAGAGCAGGCATGGGTGGGAGCAGGGCAGGGCTGGGTGCTCTCTGAACAGGGAGCGCGGCAGGCCGGCTTCTCCCAGGGAGATAACTTTGTTCTGGGCCAGGAGAGATGACATCATGACGGATGGCGATGAAGATGTGGGCGCAAGGGGCAGGAAACGTTATCTCCTACAATGGCACCAAGGAGACGGAGACACACACACACACACACACACACACACACACACACACACACACACATACATACACACACACATACATACACACTTGTGGAACGCACTACAGCTTCCTTATACTCTACTCTAGTGGGCTTGAACAGTAGTCACTCCCCATTGAACACACACACACACACACACACACACACACACACTTCTTACATGACGGCTCATCCAGTAGTGTCTGGGAGGTGGCTGTCATTTAAAAGGAGACAGATACAGACCAGGTCAGTGAGTGTGACTTTTGAGGTGTGTTCGTTTTCTACCACACAGCAGCAGAAGTTTTGGGAAACGCATTGAGGACCCTGATCTCAGCGAGGAGTCCAGCTCACACTGTAGGTCTGTACGGCACGCTGTCATACATATTACATAGATTCTGTTTCGAGGCATATTGGTATTCAGGGTAACACCACACAACAATACTCTGCCTGTTTTTGATTCAGATGATGAGACATTTCAGTGTCTCTCTCTAAGAAGACAAACTTCTACAGGGGTTAAATATTGTTCTAACTGACTGCTCTACTGATGGTGAATAAATCATTTACTGACAACAGATTTTAAGTTGCCAGGGTGTCAAACTGCAGACCTGATGGTTTCTTCTGACAACCCTTTGTTGATTATTTAATCACGTTTTAAAATTGCAGATGGCTTATGTCTTACATTTGCTAGAAAGTGAGAAATGTATGAAACTGTTTTTAACAACTTCCTAACATCTTATTGCAAAAACCATGTTCCTATGTGTTACGCCGGGAGCACACTGCCTGTGTGGCGTGAGCGTGGCGACCGCCGTCACTGAGCTGCTGCATGTGTGTTCACACCAGCTGCATCGCTGCTACTGTCAGCTCTATCTCACTACATAGAGTTACTGCTAAGCAGGTTACTGACATGTTGGATTTCTTTTCATTTATAAAGCATTCTTGAATAAATTACCAACGCACTTTAAGTATCGATTCCCTTTAGGACATTAGGACAGTTTAGAAATAAACTTTTAAATTTTTTAAATCATAATGTTCCTGAATTTAATTGTTTTTATTATTGCTTTTGTAATCTGGGCATCATTGAAAATGAGGGTCACCCCTCAATGTATCTTAGAGAAAATAAATAAATAAAGGTTGATTATAAATTGATATCAAATTTATTTTTGACAGAAAATGTCAGTGTCCACATGCAGCTGCTAAAATGGTAATATGTCTGTGTCATATTCAGATTCAGACTAGACAGAGACAACTATAGAGGAAGGTGTCAGTTTTATGTGATGTTGCTAGTATGATGTCAATATGACATCAACAGGTCTGTTTCTGCTGGGAGACGCCCTTCACGTGTGAAAAATAGACGAGAAATTGAATCTGTAGATCACACAATGCAGCCTCGGGGAGTGAGACGCACATGTCACGCAGGCAATGTGTCCCCTCTAACCTATGGTGGCTGACAAGGGCAAATGTGCTGCAATGGCCCAGAACACTTCCATCGGGAGAAACGAGCTGCAAATACAGATTCAAAAACACATACAAAAAATACAAAACAAGTACAACAATAGATACACGCTGCAAATGAAAAACATGTGATGCAGAAAGACAAAACAAAAAACATGAACAGCAAACATGCTGCAAATACTGAAACGATGCAACAACTAAAACACATGAACCTCCAAAACAAATGCAACTGTCAACCACCATACTAACCTGTTAACGTGTGTTGAAATGAAAACTAAGACGTTCCGCAGCCGCCACGTGACGCATCAAGCGTGTTCCCGGCCTTAGACAAAGAAAACATAGAACTGTGTTTCATAGTATGCCACCTTAACCAACAAGCAACCAGGATGCCGCCATGTTAGCGCTGCTTTCAAGTCATCACAATAATCCACAGAGATCCAGAGATCAAATTTAAGCAAATGCATGCAAAGCCTCCTGGAGTCCTTTAATATTGACTGAAGATCAGTCTAACTCTTTGCTTACAAATCACTGCTCGCTTTGAGTTCCCCCAAAGCTCCGAAGCTTTTATAGCGCTGACTAATTGACAAGTGAGGACTGTTTTCACACTGACATCATGCAATAGTTATTGATAATGAAGCCTGAACTTAGGGATGTGATGTGTAATGATGCGGGCGGTTACATTTTTCATGTTTGGTGGGGCTTCTGGCAGCCCGACAATGATATTCTGTGTGAGTTTAGTCCTAAGATTTAGTGCAAAATGCAATCAGATTGAAGTGGCCTTGGGCAGTTTCTCACTCTTTACCGAGTTTATTACAGTAATACACCAGAAAAACTACAGAACATAAACCACTTTATTGTTGTAACCTTTGAGACCCTGTTAACAAAAGTTTGAAGTGCTTCTCATTTATATCTTCTTTCTCTCTCTCTCCCTGTGCAATTTTTGTTATCAGTTTCATCTTTTAAAATTGTTGATTCACAACTTTATGTTTATTGACTATTCCATCGTGAACTGTTTGAGCTTTTTTTTTTTTTTTTTTTTGGGCGAAAAACGCTGACTCAGCCTCAACTTTCATCGACCTTGCACCATGAATGATTTGTTGAAAAATAAATGTTGCAACAAAAAGGATTTTTCTGCCTAGTCATTTAACATTATGGCCCCTCTATTTAACACAGTGTGAATCAGTAAATTACGGAAAGAGGACGTCCAAGGATGCACCGGGTGGCAAATCCACCAAAACTCAATATACCATCAATGTTTTGATTTAAAAGAAAAACATGATGAAGCTTCTGATTATCTTCTGTGCAGGTTTTCCGCGGCCGCACCATGTGTCGTGTCTTGAACATCCTGTTGGCTTTGCTGAGTCGCTTCCTGTTCACGGTCCACGGGGTGGTGACAGTGTGGCGCGTGGTGGCCATTAAAGGGGAGCCGCTCTATTGGCTGCTGCTGACGGGCGTGGCTCTGCTGGGCGTGGAAATGGCCGTCACTCTGAAGTGCACCCGTAACGCCGAGTGGAAATGGTAACGCTTTTGGGCAAAGCACGCAAAGCACACATGTTCCTATATATTCAACACAATACACAGTTAATATCAGGTAGTCTTTACATTTAAGTTGTTCTTATTATCAGATGACACAAGACGCATGCATGTATTATTATTATCAACAGTACAATAATACTAATCGTGTTGATAGTAGCACTAGTTTCTGTCTTTTTCTGTTTGGGTAAATAGATTTTTATTTTAGCTAAATATAATCGTTGAGTGTTGCTCAACATTTTGCTCAACATCAAAGACATTCTGTGTGCATGTGTCCTTCAGTCCTTTCACCTCGTCATCATTTATCAACTGAACATTCAGTTCAGTTCAATTCAATTTATTTTAGTCTTCATTAATATTTATACATAGTGAATAGACATAGAAATAATACATACCAATAATGGCCTAAAAAGTTTTGGCTGAAGTTAAAAAAGAACTACACATTGTTAATTCATTACCACAACTCATCCACAGGTTTACCCCTTTGACAGATGTGCACCTTCTTTTTATATTTGTCCGTACCCTTGTTTTTTAAGTATTTAAATGTATTTAATCCCCTCAGTTCATACGGACTCTCTGATTTCAAACAAGCTCTGAATTCTGTTTGAATTTGGAGTAAATTATTTTGTGCTTTCTACATTATCTGTGCAACAGGTCATTTTAAAGCATTAAAGAATGAATAAACAGTGGGTTGGTTGGTTCCTAGCATAATTCAAATATGCCAGTTTGTTGTAAGATATTTATGAGTCATGTTAAATCAGAATCAAAAATGTAAATGTGAGGATGATACTGAATTTGGCTGAAATGTGTAATGTTTTCAAAATATTGATCTTGTATAAGAGGGAACTGTGCTCCTGTAGCTTATCCTGATTTTCACAGACTATGATGAAATTCTGAACAAGATTAATCCTCCATTAAGACTCTACAGTCGAGCAAGCGTCTCTACATAGGCACAGAAGGGCTACAGAGCTAAATGCTAACGTAGCATGCGCACAGTGACAACGCTAACACGTTAATGTTTCGCAGGTGCAATGTTTAACATCTCATTTAGCATGCTAATATTAGCTAATTAGCATTAAACACAGTAACAGCAGTTGAGATGTTTCAGTCTTTTAGCTACACTGTTAGCATTGGCTAAACTTAGCTGCTTTTGTAAAGTTGTTCTCGTGTCCCTTTAATGGTTAAACAACAAGAAATAAATCATCGAACATGTGTGAAAGGGTTCTCACTCTCTCTCTCTGTGTTTGTGGGCGAAATTAGCATGTATGAGCCAGATGCTAACACGCTGCTTTCCCTCTGTTTAAAGCGGTGACATGAGGATTGAGGTGTTGCAGCCAGACTTTGTAAAACTGTTTTGTGCGGGGAGTAAATAACTTTCGAACTTGTAAATGTGTGAAGACTTTACAACCCATCTGCCCAGGGCGGAGAGAGTCGGCTGGTGTGTGTGTGTGCGGCCTGTAATATTCTCTGCCACCATATTCCCTGATATCCTCTGCAACTCTGTCTCTCTTTCACTGTCTATCAAAAACAAATATATCCCTCTGCTGTGTTATTGCTCTGTCTTTCATTGAGCCGATGCTCTGAGCCTGCTATCACTTCTCTGTCACAGCCGCTCTCATCCAGGCACGGAGGGAAAAAAAAAAGAAGTCTCTTGCCGCCTTGACTCATTTTCTGACCTGCAGAAATTTGGCTTGAGTAAACATAAGCTGACGTCAACTCCTTTATTATTTGAGCCCCAAACGGATATAAGCATTTAGTTTCACACCTCAGTCAACACCAGGCGGCTTCTCATTCAAAAAACTGCAGCTCTCCGGTTCGTCCTCGGTGAACATCCTCAGACACAGGCTTTCTTCAGGCCTCTCTCTTTCTCAGAGTCTTACTTTGAAGTCCTCTCCTCATGGAGAAGGCTTTGCACTGTCAAGTGGGATTTGCATATATGATGAGAATAATTGCCTGTCTGAAATTCGATGCTTCTTTTGGAAAAAAAAAAAAAAAAAAAGAGGAGACTCTCCTCCTCTTTCTTCTTTAGCAAGCGGCAAAAAATAAATAAATAAATAAATAAAACCGTGCCACTAAAAATAACCTACCCCCACCTCCTCTCCCCCCTCCGCCCCCTCTTCATCCCTCTCCTTTGGCGGTCCTCTTTTAGGTTCTCCCCCATGGTTTTCCTCTACCTCAGTACTGTCATTCCATCCATTTGGTTTCTGGAGCTGAGCCTGCTGCAGTCCAAGCTGCCCGTCAACAGTTCCTCCGGCCCCGAGCTTCGTTTGCTGGCTCACATCCCGATCACAGCGGTAGGCATTCCCAACACAAAACTGCCCTCCCCGCCTCACCCTCCATACAGCCACATTAAAGCAACACCTGATATCAGATAAGATTTAAATCTGGCAAGGGGGGGTGGATAAACTATTAGTTGCAGGAAATGTGTAATAGACACATTTAGATGAAGTCCTGATAGGCTCCTGCTTGAAAAACTCTCAGATCTCTCCCCTTCTGGGATGGTTTTAGTGCAGTTTCTTTCATGTAGGATTTGGGAGCTTTTTTGGCCCTTGGCTGTGCTCGAGGCTGGGTGGCAGCTTTTTTGAAGACGTAGTGTTTCAGGAGCGTCGGGTGCTGTCAGGATAAACCCAGTGAACCCTGACACAATGAAGAGCTGACTCACAAATCATCAGAATCATATCCACACCACAGAGGAGACGGCTGGTGTGTTTCAGTGATTATACACACCCGAGTTAAAATATTGTAGTATGTTCATGATACAAATGACTGATCAAAAAACATGTTGAAACAGCAAAGAAACTCAGAAAGGGAATTCTCTGCTGTGTATTGAACTGACGTAACCAGATGCTGCTGTTTCCTTCACCCAGGGCATCGTGGAGCTGGATCCAGAGAACTGGGTGGCTGGCCTGGAGCAAACCATGCTCATAGTGTTGGTTCTGGGGCGCTGGCTGATGCCCAAGGGGGACATGTCCCGGGACCAGCTGTCCCAGCTCCTCATGGTCTACGTGGGACTGGGTGCCGACATCCTGGACATCTTCGACACCTTCAGGGAACCCGAAGTCAAAACCAACCGGGCGGTCGTCATCGTGGGCCTGGCCCTCTTCTCCTGGGCGCTCATGCAGTTTCCTCTAGTGCTCACTCAGACTCGACCCTCAAAGGGCGAGTCGGGCGGTCTCCTCTGCTGCCCTGGTGCCCCGCCCTCGTTCGCCTCCTGCTGCTCCAGCGAAGTGTGGAGCTTGCTGCTCACAGTGGGACTCCAAGACGGCCCGTTCCTGCTCTACCGGCTCTACCTCATGGTTCAGGAGCAGGTGCTGAACCAGCTCATGATCTTCTTCACCTGCAAGAACATCCTCATTGTCCTGCTGGAGCTCTACCGGATCTTTGTGGTTCAGTGCGAGCAGCGGGTGGGGGACTGGGGTTTGGAGAGGTGCGCCGCTCTGGTGCTCTGGTGTCGAGCCCAGGGGGGCGGGGAGGTGGAGGAGGAGAAACAGGAGGACACAGGGAGAGAGGAGCGGTGTGGGGAGCAGAGCTGTCATTCAGAGACAGAGACCGGGACTGAGAGGGAGGAAGATCACAGAGGTGTCCAGGTACAGAAAAGCTCAAAATGCCGTGAGGCATGACTTGGGGGGTGGGGAGGTGGGGGGTGGGGGGGTGGTGGTTGTGGCTTTCACACACCAAGAGAAAAGTCGAACCCATCTGCCATCTCTTGCGTCTAAGCCTCATTCGGAGAGACAGTCCGGCTCTCTGGAGGTTCAGGAACTAGAAATAGAGAAGAGAATAAGTCCCACCTGAAAAAGATCAGAGATGAATTTATGCAACTCCCTTTGATAAAACCTGAGATTCAGTCAGAGGAGGTTCCTCCACTGAAGAAAACCAGCTCAACAAGTCTAACATGAACTGTCGCTCTCTTTAATACATGAAGGAATTAAAACGTTAAAGCTGAAAACAAATGATCATATGATTTATGCTTTACAGTCCAACTAATTTGTTTTAATCAGCAGCTGCATGGGATAATGGGATTTCATTATGTTGTGCATATGCATTTCTAATAAAATGATGATGATGATGATGATGTCTTTGACAGGAAACAATATGGTGTGATCTGAATCAGTGTGGCAGTTTGAGATGATGATAACATGCCTTGCTTTAATTAATAAACCTTTTCTAATAAAGACGCCTCAGAGAAGCAAGAGTGCAGATTTTTTCTTTTTCCTCTCGTCACCATGAGATGGCAGTGTTGCCAAGTCGACCGCAGCCCCGCAGTAACATACAGTGTTTACTTGACTGGAACATGTATGGCAGTTACATAGAGAGAGAAAAACTGAGAGAACAGCACAGGAACACAGCGGCAGTGTTGAAGTTGGTATGAAAATCTCTGCGATGAAACAACGAGGAGGATGTAGGAATCCATGTGATAAATTAATCTAAAAAGATACAGTCACCTTCAGGCGACGGCGATGTAATTAACAGTCTAGTCAACGTGGAGACACCTCATACAGGAGGAGAGTGAAGAGGTTTGCTTCGTTTGTCAGGGTTCATTTTCCTCTCGAGCACAATCAGCCCATGGAAGCCTCTTCGAGAGCTCGCTGCATTTTTATTATGTCTGCAAAAGCACACTTGTGATTATGTGGGAGTTGTTCAAGTTCAACGTGATTTGCACTCACTCTTTTCTCTCTGTTGAGAGATAGAAGGTGCTTTTTTTTTTTCTTCTGTTTTTTCAGATATTCCTCCACAGCCCCATAAAAGCAGAGAGAGCCTCTTTGTGAGCCTCTAAAGACAGAGAAAATGTTTGATCCAGAGCGCGGGGGTCTCAAGGTTTTGAGCCACTTCACGACGGGGATAAACAGACGCAGCACAATCCCTCCCCTGGCCTCCCCTCCCCTCCCCTCCCCTCGCTCCAGACAATACCCTCTCCTGTCAAACCAGAGCTGCGAGGCAGCCCTTCTGCATTTATGGATGACCCTCTCACTCTGTGTCTCCTGCACCCACGTTGGGCAGACTGGGGAATGAAGAGCAGCGGCAATTCAATCAGAGGCCTTTTCGAGCGCTGCCTTGTATCTGTGTCCATCAAATTGCCGTACTTCACCTCAGCCCGCCAGATGATGATAGGAGGTGAAGCTCTGAACAAGTTAGGACTCTGTGTTTTCAATAAGCTCTTGATAAAAGAAAGATAAAGACAGAAGGAGAAGAGGGAGAGAAAGAGAGAGCACTTATGTGTTTTCCTCTTTTTGTTGTAGGCTATCAGCTTGAATACACAAAGCATAGAACATGAGCAAGATTTCCTAAATCGACGACTGTAGGCTACTTCCAGAGAATTTGCTGGAGAGCACTTCTGTGTTTCCTCTGTTTCATCTTTGTGGAGGCACTTTGCTCTAAATTATTGATGGTGGAGCCAACTCTTAAGAGAAAGATGAGAAAAAGTAAAGGAGAGTCCCCCCCACTGAGATAAATTAATTCTCCCAGAAACATAATGCGACACGATGCCCAATCTACAAGGTCACTCCCAGGGAGATGACATCACACGAGGGCGCAGCTTCTTCCCAGCACCTGAGTTTTTTTTTTTTTTCGGGGAGAATCCGATATTCCTCCTGACAACATGATGTGGGCAACACAATAGGGTGATGAAAGAGCGGCTTGCTTGTGAAGAGAGTCCTTTTCCTCTTCAGATTAACTGCATGCTTTAACAAGATTGTGTGGGCATGTGGGAGGATGGGGATGTCAGCTGATCCACGGGCTGCCCTACATAGATAGAGAGAGAGAAAGAGAGCGTGGAAACTCAAAAGCCTGCAACTCCACTGCACATGGATGTATGAAAAAATAAAAAATAAAAATCAACCCTCAACAAGCCCTCAACTGTAAAATATCTGTTCACTCGGACGCGAGCGATGCTGCCTTCAGGTGCTCTTTAAAAGCTCCTACGTGTACATCTCTGACTAGATCGAGTCATTAAGCAACATAAAGAGCAAAGTCTCTCTGCACGTGACGCCGTTTCCCAACCGGATCTTTCAAACTTCAAAAAAAGTGGAAGGACCGATCGCTGACAACACACCAGTGATGAGAGCGTTAGTCACAGTGAAGGTACTCAACCAGACGCTCTTAACATTTTGTAGTTACAGTCTGGTCCTTGAACAGATTTTGATAAGAGCTTTGATAAAAAACTGAGATCAAAGTTTGTGCAAATCAATGATGGAACTTGTTGCACATTCGAGTGTGTTTTCTTAAAAAATAGTTCAAATTCTGATTTGATCAAATGTATGTATTAACAGAAAGTATTTTATAATTCTCACTAAATTTGAACTAATTTAGACTTTTTTCTGACTGACAAAACTCAGACTTTGATCATCCTGACTTTATTTGAGCAGAGTTTTTTCACAGATCTGAAAACACAAATCCAGACTTCATGAATTCTGATGTAAAGTTTATTGATTGATTTAAACTTTTACTGTGAAAATCTGACTATAGTTTCACTTGATGAGGACTTTCTTAAAATTGAAACTTCACGTACACGGATTTGTCTCACTTCAATTTTCACTTCAAATCTATTTTCTTCTCTCGGTCTTTAATGTCCAGATTTGTTTGAACTCTTCTCACTCGTAATCCTCAGATTAATCTCAGAGCTGATATCTCATGTGGCTCTGTTCCTCTTCCCGTCGACAAGGACTACAAACAGACCAGCTGTTGGACTACAACTACAGAAGCCTGACAGATCCTGTCCCTGTGTCGTTGTCTTAAAAATAAAACACAAATGTACCTGCTTGTATTTTGTATTTGGTTGCAGTGGCAGGTCTGGGGTAAACCAGCAGGGGGCCCCCGGACAAAAATTGAGCTGCATACACGATTTGAAACTAAATTTTTTGGTTCATATTCAGTAAGAAAATTTGTAATTTCACCAAAACAAAACAAAACAAATAACCCAACGAGTGATGCGCTATCTCCACGGCAACCGTGCATGACAACTCTTTCTGCTGAGGAAGACCCCGAGATGTAGTTAAAAGCTCTGGATGAAGCTTTTGTTTTTTGGGGGGGTTTTTGCCAATAAGTAACTGCTGCTCCAAAGGTCAAGAATAAACATTTGGATCTGAAGGGAACAAATGAATCAGATAGCCACAAACTAATGGTCATACAGTGGATTTCCTCCAGGGGCCCCTGCAGGGTCTGGGGGCCGCTGCCTGCCTTCGATCCAGCCTTGTGTGTTGGCTGCTATTTTTGTTAGGAAAAAAAAAAATGAAACTGTGCAGAAGCAGAAAGAAGAAGATAAAGCATGTAAATGATGTTTTGAGTTATTCACAACAAACACAGTGGTGAATACAATTTGTAGAGAAAACAATTCAAACTCGAGCAGAGATCAAGGTCCGAGTCTTCCCAGGAATTTATTTGCATGAGGAGATATCACATCCCTCTAACTGTGTGATGTCAATAACCTACACTGATTTAATAACAACACAACAGTAAATATGAAGTTGTACTTCTCCAGTAGTTATTACAAGGTCTATTGAGCAATTAAACTTCTGACTAGCTGCCTAAAAAAGCTCGCATTCCTAAACACAAGGTAAACATGGTATTGATTTTTCCAACAGACCCTGAAGGCTACAGAAGTCGTAATGAAACGAGCGAGAGAGAGAGAGCGCGGCAGAGAGAGAGAGAGAAAGGTAGAGCCAGAGGGAGATTCACTCAACCTGAGCAGGTGCGTGACAGCGTGGAGCGTTTTCACCACATGCCACAATTTCCCTATTTTGTGTCAAACCAATCAGGAAGTCCAAACACGCAGAGGCGCGCCTCATCAGCCTCAGTCCCACAGATAAACCCGTCAACATGCCACCGAAACGTGACAGCCAGAGAGGAAGAGTGAAAAACAAAGGCAAACTTCAAATGAACTCCAGAAACTTTCTGACAGGCGGCTGAGGATCCACCTATAACACCGCCTCATGTTACGCCACGGATGGCAAAATAATGAGCTTTACTTCACTGGTTGTGGATCACGGGTGCTACAGTACATAACTGTCTCTTGTTTTCACACTTTATAGGCTTCGATGATGTAGAGGTGCTGTTCAGGCCTAATTTATGGCAAACCCACAGTGTAACTTTTAAATTGCTCAAAGGCTCTGGACATAATGTGGTCTGCTCCCAGACATCTAGCCACGTCCATGAATCACCATTGACAAAATTAAAGCTACGTGAGCTAGCTTCTCTTAATGAGGAGCAGTAGTGCTCTCTGATTCTGTCCTGAGGCGTTCAGGCGTCCTGCAGAGAGAAGTCATTTCACCCTTCTTTTCAGAAGATGATGTATATGAACTGAGGTATTAAGGTTCATGGAAGCTGGTAACATCTGGCTATAACCCACCTATTTGACAGGACTGTGACTTTATCTCGATCTCATCAAACTCCCCTGCAGATTTCTACAACGCACATCAGTGATCATCATGCAGTCTGCAGATATATCACCCGAGAGTCTTCAACCTACATTCCCATTAGTGGTCTGCCAACACTAGAACAAAGGTAGGGGTCAATCAACCCCTGTCAGGGTGGTAGATGTGGGGAACTGGTTCTCAGGAAGTGGAACAACACGTCTCTGGAAAGAAAGGAGCCTGAGCTGGTGACGAAGTCGGTCATTTGTTCTCTAATCTGTTGCTCGTATCTGCAGGACGCTGTCATTCGTCAGCGTCTTTAAAATAATATTACCAATGGCAGTTTCAAGGAGAGATTCATACGACGGCTCTCTGAACTGCAAGCTCTACAGTTGAGGTTTGACACAACTAAAACTGCTTGGTTAATGTTAGGTTAATAATGGTCACACACTTTGACACAACCCCTTCTGTTCCAGGTTAGTTTTCCAGACTAAGAGTCTACAGCCACACCGACTTAAGTGTTAAGAGTTAAATGGTAACATTAACATAATGATGTTTTGGTAAGATTCACCATGTTAACTGTCTCAGTTTAGCATGTTAGATTGCATTTGCTACTTGGTACAAAACACAAACTACACCTGAGGCTGACGGTTATGTCATCAGTTTGCAAGAATTAGAAAAAAAATATTTGAAAAACAAAAACCAAACCAAACCAAAACAAAACAAAACAAAACAAAACAAAACAAAACAAAACAAAACAAAACAAAACAAAACAAAACAAAACAAAACAAAACAAAACAAAACAAAACAAAACAAAGTACTGGACACAATTAAATTCTTACCTCATGGAGGAACTAGACAAAGTAATTAAAATTCATCCTCTTGGTCCGGTGAATGTCTGAATAAAATTTCATGGCCATCCGGTCGTTTTTGGGGGAATTTAATTCTGGATAAATTCACCTCCTGCATCTACGCATAAAGAACCTGCTTTGTGAAGAACAGGCAGAAGATTTCTTCAGAAACTTTTGAACTTTTTGAATCAGCTTTTTCTGAAACTTTCATCCGTATCTCCAAGTCTTCCTCAGCAGATAGCTGTTCATGCTTTGATTTGAATATGTAATTATATAGGGCTTTCCTTTTATAGAGCCAGAGTATTAACTGATTCAGGGCGTCACCTCCGTGCTCTGAATGAGTTTGCTCAGTTTAACTTACCAGCTAATCCCTGATCCAAAGACAAACCAAAGCTTGAAAAGACCATTAGCTCCTCAGGTGCCTGATAACTTCAGCTTGTTGTCTCTCAGCCTTATTTATATTCATTTCATTTTTCTGCAGTGTTAATTGCTTCTGTAACCAATTTTATGCAGAATGCAAAAGTGAGCAATGAATATGAAATCCCTCTCTAAACAGAGCATTCACAATTCCTACCCACATGGCAGTTTTGGAGATAACTGCTACGACAGCTCGCAGTTTTGTCAGTCAATCTCAGGCCACAGAGGATGTATTGTTGAAATATTAATTGGCCGCCTCCTTTGCCATCCCCCAGTTCCTCTGTGCTGGGAGAGCTGCCACTTTCCCCCATTTCCAATCAGCAACATGGCCTCTGGTCATGGAGGGCAAGGCCACGTTGGGACACCAGTTCTAATGAGGAAGTACAGTCGACCGTCTGACTGGACGACATAATTAGAACAGTTGAGAGAGCGCTCAGTGAACAAACACATTTTGGAATTTAGCTCAAGTGTTGTTTGAGCCATATGCCCTGTGATATCCCCACATTATGATGCCGATGTCCTAATTCTGTCCTCTGCCAAGGAGATGGGCTTCTCCTGACTCATTACACTTCACACATGCAGCCACTGAGTTCTTGTTAGTTGAAAGATTGGTAAATTAATGTCAAATTAATTGTGGGAGCCAATTCCAACATGCTCAATACAAAGCAGTGATTCATAGTTGGACTTAAATTAAAATAATAGACATGGAGGACACATAAGAATGTACAAGATCACTGTCACTGTTGGGGAAACTGCTTGGAAAGTGTAGCGAGCTAAGCTACACCAATATGCGGACGTAGTTTACTACCTCAGAAGCAACTTTTTTAATTTCTTTATTTTTTAATCTAACCAACAAAAATGTTCAGTTCAATTGTTTGAACTTAATCATTTATTATTCATTTGCTTTGTTTGCTTTTATTGTTGTTTAAATGCAGTTTTCTTAAAGTAGCTGTTTGTAAGTTTTGCTATTGCTAACTAGCTAACGTTAACATCACTAGCTGTTTATTTACTAGTCTAGAGGAAACAAGGTGAGTTCAGCATTAAACTTCATTCTTTTACTCACAAACAGCTGCCTCCAGACGTAGAAAGAAAGAAACGCCAATGTTAACTCTTGTCTCTATCACGTCTTTTCTTCTACCGAAGTTAGCATGCTAACCAGCTAGCCCCCGCTAGCGACTCACCGTAGCCGCCAATCTGCTCTGAAGACGCAGCGCTGCTCAGAGGGCGTATTATAACCTCTTGTCTTGTAAACACAACAATGACTGAAGCTCTTGTCAAGTGACAGTCACCACCAGCCGCTGCTGACAAGAGACCACGTTCAGCGACAGAGAAAACGTACAAATAGCCCCTTTTAAATGTCTTATTTTTAATGCAAGATGTCTGTGAAGATTCTCAGTTTTGGAGGTCAGGATTATCTAAGAAAAGCTGAATGGTGGAGTTAGTTGTAGATACCTGAAGACGTTTCAGCTCTAATCCAAGAGGCTTCATCATCCAGTTATTAAACCTGTGTGGAGTCGTTATCGAGGCGATGGAGTGACATACTGATCCATCATTTCATTTCAGACTGCAGCAGAGATCCACTGTGCTTGAGGTTCAGAAAACTGCGCAACTTGATCAATAAAAGAGTGAAAAGCTATTTGATTGAGGAAGGAGTGATGCTACTGAGAGACATAGCTTCTGCCCATCACTGACCACTGACACTGCTATTATCCTGCATTTTAATGTAAACACTTTGGATACACAAAATTAAATCAACAACAAACATTTTATATATAAATACATAAAACAAAAACATGGATATTTCACTTGTGATGGTTTCTGAATGACTGATATAAAACCTTTGAGTCACCACTTCAGGAAAATCAAAAAATTTGTGCAAAGAGGGGAGAAAAGTCACCTGACTGTGATAGGCTGAAAGACCTGTCAACCAAACACCCACACCTCAAACACAAACCACCTCAAACATTAAAACCCCCTAATTTTTCCTGAGGATTGACGGTGGGGGGAAATTATGGATTAACATAAGAGTGAAGTTGAAGATTTTCATGAACTCATCAAGTATTTTGAGAGACTGATGTTAGTAGAGCACTGAAGTCCAACACTGAAGTCAGATAACACACACTGAAATACTTCAAACACTACAACACTACATGTGTTTTCAGTTATTCTGGCTGTTTAAAACTCTGTGTGAATTTGCATCCAGGCAAAGTGATACTGGAGTTGTACAGTACGTGAGGTCATCAGCTTTGTCGAGCTAATTAATATGATAGAAGTGTAATTTATCCAAGGCTAACAGGTGCAACAAAGCTAGCAGGAGAGTCTGGGTGATGCCAATCAAACGGTCTCCACACACCTACGCAGACCCGAGAAAAGGTCTTTTCTGCCAGAACAAGTGAAATCCCCTGTGTGGGTGCACCACAGGCTCGCAGGGCCTTTCTCTGCATATTGTATTTCATGTTTTAAGTTAGTGGATTTAAAACGTGAGTGAATGTTTTGGCACACTGGAGTTAGAGCGTGAAAAAAGCTTACACTTTTACTTCTTGCTGAATTGAATGAGGATTGAGAATCAACTCTGATTTGAATCCTGACACTAACAATCAGGGTTGGTATCACGTCCTTTCGTTTCCTGTCATTACGCTGGCTGATCTCTGGCTGCGATTTGCCCTCACCAGTCAGGAATGAGTTTCTCTCCTGACTCACATTTTTCTGAACTTCTGAGGAAATCACAGATATGAGCATCTTTCTAATTAGTCAAATTCATGTGCAAAAAAATAAAATTCCTGTTAAATTTTCAAAGCCAACACACGGGGGCTTTAATATCTTCTAAATGAAAACACAAGTTTTAAAGCGGACAACAACATATGTGTGACATTTTGTGCCATTATAGCTGCTGAGACCCTGAGCTAAGTTTCCTCTGTCACTTCAATAAAGTCACAGTTTTCTTGGAGCCAGTTCAAGGATCCGTGGGGAACGCTTGAGGGACTAACTAAACTTTATTAAATGGTTTTCCGTGACTCTAAAGTGTTTGTGCACAGTGAAGCATTTATACAGCACATATTATCACTCGGATCCCTTCCTCACTCCGACATAAGAGCGTGCACACATCATGGGGGGAAAAAAACCCCCAAAAAAAACAACCAAAAAAAGAGGAATTACATGGTGAATCTGTAAAGGAGGTGAGGCTCTGACATGATCTGTTATGTGAACATGTAATGTGTCAAAAAGACAGCTCAATGGTGAGGAAATGCTTTCACTTCACTTTATGTGCGGCTTCATTGACCTGACAGGCTTAGCCGAGGAAAACGCCCCTGGCTTTAATGGCACCAAATAAGCTCTGGTGTTGGTGTTGGGGTTCTCGGTGTGTGTGTGTGTGTGTGCGTGTGTGCGTGTGTGTTTGTGCATGTGTGTCTGTGTGTTTCTAACCTAGCACTTCAAAAAAAAAAGAAAGAAAACGAGAGAGAAAGAGTAGGCAAATGAATGTTGTACCCGTGTGCAGTTTGAACCCCTCTCTAATGGAACAAGTATTCCCCGAGTGAGTCAGTATAATCAATGGAGGCATCACAGATGTGAAAGAGGAAAGCCTGTTTCTTTTAATGGCAGGACCAATGATCTGTGTTACAGACATGCTGCAATATAGATGAGACATACAAAGCTGTTCTTTCACCCTAAACTGCTATTATGTCTTCTCTTTTCAAACCTAAGCTCTTTTCCTCTCGGCTCCCCTCTTCACTCCCCTCCTATGGAACATATATGTGACGAGTGTTAATACTTGTCCTGCGATTTACAGAGTACCAGCGGGATACACGTGAAGAGTGCGTGTGCGTTTGAGTGAGAATATTATGGCACCAGTCCACTGCCTGTCGCACGACGACGAGCCCGGCTTTCAAGGGGTATTTCATGAAGATTGAAGCACCGAGTGGTTTCGTTGAACGGGCAGAAAAATAGCTGTAGTCATTTCGGCCTCAAGAAAGCAATCTGCTGTCAGAGAAGTCGCAGAGGGTTTTCTTACATCATCCTGAAGGAGCTCTTGAATACTATATATCCATAAAAACACATTTTGATCAATATTCAAACAACATTAACACAGACAATAGACGTGTGCCCTCAGGATAAGAACAGCATCAACATATTCATCCCATAACTGTAGTATGCTTCAGCGCGGTTCAGAGCATTTACAGCTCGCTCAGTGATTATCCGCCATTGATTGCGTGGTAGATTGTGTGGTGTGCGGGTTCTTTCTCTTGGTTTGGTTTACATAATTAAATTATGTAGGACATGGGCAGCCAGAAGCGCTTTTTCTCTTTGGAACACTTCAGAGAGTGAATGGAGCAGATCTATTTCAGGAAGTGGGTTAGTGGTGAGGGGAAGAGGCTTGATTCAGAGAATAAACACATATTTTACACATTAGAATATTTGTTATTGCACCATGCAGCCCCTGGTGTCCCCCGACTCTGTAGATGGTGAGATAAAACATATCAGACGCATCTCAGCCCGGGTAGGAGTATTACACTGTATGTAATGTATATGTCATACATTGTATTGACTAAATGTGGTGGATGATTGAGCAATGTGCAGTGATGCAATTATCTGATTAACAACTTGTTTCCACTAATGCTAGCTCCATCTATTGGATTCAATTTCATAATAGCAGCATAATGTGAATTCTTGTGATTTTCACACATAAAAAGTGAAAAAAAAGTCTGAAGCTCGTCTCCTCTCACTTCCTGAGTGAGAAATCTGGATCGGGCCTTGAGCCCCGCCCACCACCTGCTGGCTCCAGGTGGACAGGTGAAAGAGCAGAGAGCATCAATTTGGTGAGAGGAGGAAACATCAGAGAGACTCAGCCACATGTTTGAGCCTCAGTCAGACCCAGACTCAGAGGAGGAGTCTGTTGAGACCAGAACCAGAGACTAGCAGACGGGTCAGAACCGTTAGCTAGTTAGCATCTTCTTATTTGTTCATGTTGTTTGTTAGCTTGTAACTGACAGTGGCTGACACAGTGTTAGCAGTTGTGCTGATGCTAACTATCCCTCTCTCTGCACTGACAAGGTTTCAGGTGTATTTAGCCCCGCCCCCCGCCCCCACAAGTTGACAGGATTGGTTCCTTAGGTTTGTGACATATGAAACTCTGAATCTGCGTTTATGAGACTGTCACTGGTTCACTGCAGTTCAAGGTGGAAACACTCAGTCACGGTGCTGATGATTATTTCACTCATCATGTGTCTTGTATCCTATAAAAATATGATATGGACGTTAAAATGGTTAAAGGAAATTACAGGAAAAAGGAATAGTGTAACATGATTAGCCAGCTTAGCTTAGCTTAAAGCCTGCTAGCCTGGCTCTGTCTAATGTGAGATGTATTGATATTGAGATATTTTGTATTTCATTTGTCCTTTAAGTAAAAACACCAGTACCACAATATAAAAAGACTCTATTACAAGTAAAAGTGCTGCATATAAAATCCTATTTAAGTAGATGAACCTAACACAAATGTTTTATCAATGAAAAGTATCAAAAGTAAAAGTAATCATTGTTGAAAATTGGCCCCTCTGCCTGACATATTATCATATATTACATTATCACTATTCTATATACAGAAGGTTGCAGTGCTTCCATTTCCCCTCTGAACGTCTCACTTGGTTTCATTTGAATAACTGTTCACTGACCAACAAATTCAAATAATTCAATACTTCACACAAAGAAAAAGCAAAGATCAGAGATTTTCCAGTTAATGAATAGAGATTTTTTTTTATCCACACATCGTTTTGTCTTTTTCACATTAATCATCTGATGACCACCCAGATTAAATGTTTGCAGGTGGCCTTCTCTCCTCTTTGGTGCAACTGACGAACTTATAAACACCTGAAATGTGACAAAGGGAAAACTAGACTTAATTCTTTTCTAAAGGCTCCAATGGCAAAAAGGTTGGGAATAAATGCAGCAGAGTGAGAAGAACAAACCCAAAATTGTTCAGTAAATGAGTTTCCTTCCTTCCAGCACTGTGTAAAACCTACAATTAGTGGTTTTACATGCTGGGATGATTTATTGGTGAAGGACAGCTTGGCCGAGTGACTGTGGGCAGTTTCCCAAAGTTTTGTCACATGGTTGCCAAACCATAACCTGCGCTCACTGACAAGCAGCAGAGCCCAACAGGAAACTGAGCCTCGAATCACAAACTGTTTGTTTTGCTCCTTTCTGTTGATAAACCACTTGATTCAACTGTTACAGCAGCATGTGTTTCCCTTTCCCTGTCCTGTCTCCCCTGTAGCTCCTCCATGAGATGCACCTGGCCTGGGAGGGAAGGGTTTGGAGGCTCTGGTGGTGCCAGAATCAGAAGAGGCAGAGGCTTTTAGCATGGGGACTGCTGGTCTTGCTGCCTCTCACACCCGGCGACAGACAGAGCCGGAGGCATGTTGTTTTCAGGTTGTTCGTCCGTCCGACTCATTCTCGTGGACACAATATCTCCGTAACACCTTGACGAAAATTCTTCAAAGTTGGCACAAACATTCACTTGGACTCAAGGATGAACTGATTAGATTTTCATGGTCAAAGGTCAAAGGCCAAGGTCATGGTGACCTCACAAAAAGTGGTTTGGGCCCTGTGAACACAATATCTCAGTAAGGCCTTGAAGGAACTTCTTCAAGTTTGATACAAACATTCACCTGGACTCATGGATGAACTGATTAGGTTTTGGTGGCTAAAGGTCAAAGGTGAACGTCACAGTGACCTCACGAAACATGATTTTAGCCTTGTGAACTTGATATCTCGAGAACTTCATTTAGCGTCCTGGTTGTTTTGTACATTTATATTAAATAAACTCTTTGGTCGTTGATGGTTTAGAGGTGTGATCTGATCAGTGTCGCTGGTGGAGGCCTCCTAGTGGTGGAGTACAACAACGTCAAAATACATAGTTTAAATAAGACAGCTTCAGACGTATTGGTAGGTAGTTTTTAACTTTGGATACAGTCAGGTAAAGTGTTTGCTTCCGGTCCTAATATGCTATGCTAAGCTAGGCTAACCACGTCCAGACTCTAGCTTCACATGCACAGAAATGATTGATTCTGATCTTCTTACGCCACTCTGGACAAAAAGTAAATTATGCTTCTCTTAAAAGTAAATGTGTTTCCCCGAATGAAAACTTTCAGTACAGTTCAATGAAGCCAAGCAACCGTCAAAATGAGGCACAATTATGTTGAGACTGAAGTCCTTGTGATGTAAAACCCAAATAATCTGTATGCATTAATTCAGCTGTAGCATTCTTAATGTGCCGCTGAAGTATTATTGGACTTGTCCTTGAAACCCACTTACTGTGAATTGATAAAGCGTATTCTTTTTTATGCCTCACTCAAAGAGCCTCCCATGCAATTGTACTGTGGGCTAAGACCTGATTTCCATTTCCATCACACGATAACAGCCTCGCCTCACTCTCACCGAGCGACAGACGAGGATAAAAGCAAAATCAAAGCCAGTCAAAAACAATTTGACGAGCTAATGGAGTTGAGGGGATCGTGTCCTATACTCCCGGATTTTCTTTAACATGACATCACGTGCAGCTGTACACGGATCCCACGGTAAACCACTCTGGTGGTAGTGTCGCGTTCTGCTCTGGTTAATGCCTATTAATACGTGTTACTTAAATTATAATTGATAGATTCACTTTGATGTACCGGTAATGCAAGTACAGGTACATGCTTAAAAAAAAATCCTTTGAAGGCAGATCCTCCAACATTCCCCTGGTGCGCTTGCCAGCAATGAAGAGCAGAAACACAGAGAGAGAGAGAGAGAGAGAGAGAGAGAGAGAGAGAGAGGGAGTGGTACAGCTACAGTGCAGACTCAGTAATGTGGCCCACCTCCCATCTACCCCTGCTCCGGCTCTGCACAAAAAATAAAAGAAAAGAGAAAAAAGAAAAACAACCAGGCCTCATATGTCACTGTCAATACTGGCCCACATGAATCTAATATGTCCAGCAATGAGAGACTTTGTTCAAACAGATTATTTGGCATTGGATAACAAGAAGTGCACATGCATACTTGTGTGTCACTGCTCGGCTGCACTGAGAACAAACCTGCACAGCACAATGCGTTCAGAAGGATAAAGAAGAAACAGCTTCTAAGCTTTACTTACAAAGTGAGTTGTTTCCTTATAGGACACGCTGTTATATACGCCCCACAGCCAACTAAAAGATTGCTTAATCCAGAACAGAATCCTTTTTGCTGATCCTTTGTTTTTGAACAAATAATTGTATTCCCTTACCTGACGCCTCAGGGGTGGAAGGAAGAGAGGAAGATGGAGAAGACGGGGAGCCACATCAATATAATGGGTGCATTCTAATAAACAGCATATAATATATATATATATATATAAAATAAAATCATCAGTGTTGCTTCAGCTTTGTCCCAATCAGACTTTGATTCAGTTGCAGACACATGAGCGTAGACAGACAAAAGAAAAAAAAGAAGCCAAGAGCAGGCATTAGCATTAACATTTTCATTAATTGAATCTTGTTCTAACTTAATCAGGAACCCCACTGAACCTCAAGTTATATGAATCTCCACCCTCAAACCGAATTCAATATCTACAATGCAGTACGTAAGTATTAGGACAGTGATGCAGTATGTTTTTCATTGCTTCGGCTCAGCAGATTGAATTTTAAATTAAACAATGACTATGAGGCTCAAGCTCTGATCCTCAGCTTGAAGGGAACTCAGGATTCATCTAAAAAAGAGCTGCAACCTCTAATTCATCATGTGGATGTAAACAGCCACAAATACTTGAGGTAGAAAGTCAGTACTTATAGTCATTGTCCTCGTACTTAAAGGCTGGACTTATGTTGGTATACATCATGATATAATACAATACACAAGACTTGGGAAGGCAGGTGTTCGAGCAGAGTCTGGATATTAGCAGGAAAAACCCTTCAGGCCGCTGAAAACTCGCGTTATTGAGCTCTGAGCGCCGACATTTTATGGAATTAAAATACGCTTTTTCCCTCAGAAGATTGCATTTCTAATGTTTGTTTTTGTTTTCAAGGTACACAGGTGTATTTCCATCAATCTATTTTTCATATGTCTGTAATATGTTGAAGTGAAACTAATACTTTACACTTGGATATCATGAAACTTCCATCCATCCACTGTCTGTTCTCCCAAATTCGCTTCGTCCAAATATCGATTTCTGAGTCGCGCTACGTTCTTCATCCTCTCACGCTGAAATCTGAGAGCAGAACTGGTATACGCTACAGGTAACGACTCGCTTTTAGCAAAGTAAGCATTAGGAGAAGGGACAGGGGTGGGGCTAGCTGGTTAGCATGCTAAACTTCTCAGTAGTAGAAAAGAAGTGATAGAAGCAAAATGGATGTCGCTGGGGAGACACCTCTTAGTGAGTAAAGAACCAAAGTTTGATGCCGAACTCGCCACATTTCTTCTAGACTGGTAAACAAACAGCTGTTAATCTAGACGTTGGCTAACATGTGGCTAAAGTAGCGATAGCATAACTACAGTCTCGGCACCTTAAAGTCAAGAGAAATGCTGCAAACACAAGAGTAGTGAAGACAGAAGAGAGACAGAAGTTGGCTGACTGCACAAGCTTGTGTTTTATCTCCAGTATTCAGTCCAGGTGAACTGAACCTCCCTGACCACCTGACACCGGGGGGCAGCGAGAGGCCGAGGGGTCCTGTCCCAGAGAGGGTCCATACACGTCATGAACATAGCAGAGTGATATGCTCCCTCTAGTCTCAGTGTTACTTGTACTTTGCTTTTTTTAGCCTCCACACTTGTTACGGTTACTGCCCATGATGGTGTTAATCGTGGTGAGGCGATGGGTTCTTGCTCCTGTATTGTGCTGGGAAAGTGGAGTTTTAAAGCTCTGCAGCTCTTATATGGGGGAAATAATGCCCTGAGCCACTGGAGGTGAGTGATCCACAGCCCGATCAACGCCCACACAAATATATTATGCTATTTTGTGGTCAAGGGGCAGTAAAGTTCTTACTTATTGGCCCCTTTTAAATGAAAATATATTAAAGCTTTAATGTGAGGCCAGCAGCAGAGCAAATTTCAGTGTATGATCGAATCAGCAATATTATCGTCAGCAGCATGATCCATTTAGAGGCAAGTACGGATTTCCAGCGCCAGTTCAGTGACAAGGGAAGGTTTTTTTTCTCTATTGTTTTGGTTTTTTGTTTGAAGTTGAACTGAGTACATCAAGTTTGAGTGAAGAGATTTGTTTTTTGATGCATCTTGCTCAAGCAGCTTCCACCGGTTTTTTCGCCGTCGCTCTGCCAGTGCACCATGGTGGACGCTCCTTCAGGAGATGTATCTAGTGTAACACTTAAAAGTCGGTTCCCAGAGGAGTCCGGCTTTTTTATAACGCCACATTAATCACTTGCCGCTCTCGTACGCTCTTCGAGCCAGCCTCAGCCACTTGTGGAAGGAAGAGCTCAGCGGGGGCTTTTCGATGAATTAAGGACCTCAAGCAAGATCGGAGGCCAGTCAATAGAACATCCCTACTGACCTCTGATTTCCCATCGTCACCTTGCTGTATCAAGTTCTGCTTTGCAGTCCGACATGAGATAATCTCGCATTCCTTAATATGAAGGGCGTTCAAAGTATTTCAGTTATTGCTGTGTTCCATTTTTCTGGAATTAGTGTCGGGACAGACACAATACACTGCGTTCTGTCCATAGACAACTTTCTTTTATCATGAATAGGTTCTATACCAGTGGTTCCCAAGTTTGGTGGAAAAGATGCTAAGTCTATAATACACATAGTATAATGTTTTTAAAACGAAAATGAGCTTTGTTATTGTTTTAGTTTTTTTTTCTTTTCTCGTAAGTGCCTATCACTCGTGATCAAGGCCAATGATGGACTTTTATGATGTGTCAGCCGACGTCCAGACCGAGATATCATAAATGTAGTGATAGCTAGTCAACAGGAACGTAAGAGTTAAAAGGAAAGGGGCAGATGGTGGATGGTACAAGTGATGCTCTTCCAAAAAGAACAGAGAAAGGAATAATTGAGCATTTCCCCTCCTTTCCAGTTCAGTCTGAACCGGTCAACGGCTGTTAGTCATGGTGCCTGCAAGTCTGGACATTAATGGGCAGGAGGCTTAATACTGCGACTTATGGGAAGAGCTTTGAGACCTGTATTTGGCCTTTGTGTTTGTTAGCTTGTGCGCCCGCAAGATTTTTTCAAGATGTTTCAAAATGGGTCATGACGTTGGAGAAGAAGGTTGTGAACCGCTGGTTTTATAACGATGTCTGACACAAGGCGCGCAGTGAAGAGGCCAGCTGGGATCAAGCGTTGCAGTATATTTCGGGTCTCTGGGCTGTCAAGATATTTTCTTTCTATCATTAAAATAAGTTTCTGTATCTTTGTGTTCACAAATGGATTGTTATGCTCGGCTGGAGGTGGATACACATTGTGTAGTTGATATACAATCATGGAGTGGAAGTATAGCTTTCACAAATAAATCATAATTTTCCTAACATGTCTTCCCAAGAGGACTTAATTTTTCCACTTGAAGCTTCGCTCTGTCTGAAGAATCTGATAAAATGGCAGCGAGGAAAAAAGTAATATCGTTTCATATTTGTTTTTTTTCCGTTGTGTGTGGTTTGTGATCGGTTTGAATTTTATAATCTACATCATCCTCGGTTGCGCCTCTACTGCCTGCAGTGGTTTAATGCAACCCATGTTTCTGCTGTTTTTGTCACGCGATGAAATCGAAACAAGGGGTCAAAGTGTCGAAAAAAAAAACTTGCACTCATTGCCGTCGTACACACATACTCAACTCTCCAGAAAAGCTATTTATTCAACATTTATCATCTCTGCAGAATCCACGACCCCGACACTGAGTACTCCCTCTGCGTAACAGCCGGCTCGTGGTGGTTTAGCCAGCGACGCTCATCAAGGAATCCATGCGTTTATAGACTGGTGCGCTCAGGACGCTTCGGATGTGGGTCGAAACATTTGAAAGGATTGAGCAACACATTTCAAGCATTTCAGGGGGGATATGGATATATGTTGCGATTTTCATCCCCATATCTCTGCTTCACTCGATCTTTTGCAGCCCCCTCAGCTCTGAAAGGCAGAGACTCACCAGACACATCAAATCCTGCTGCAACAACCGTGAGTGCCTCACATTTGTTACTGCCCCACATGGCATTACGGAGTGAAGTGAATCCCCCTGCCTGCCTTTCAAACGAAGATTGTCAGCACATAACAGATGAGCAGACCGAGGCGACTATATTGTGCTCACCGCTGTGAAGTACAACGCTCAACCGCGCTGATTGGCAACCTGTCATTTAATTCAGTCTAATGGCAAGGAGGTGGCCCCTGGGTGAATGGGAGGACCATGCAGATACATAGGAGTGAGTGACGGGGGCTCCCGGCTGACACGTGTCGGTTATGTAGACAGCCTCCTGGCTGTGACTTTGTTGTACTAGCAGACAGCTGGGATCCAACAAGGCCGAATATTTAGAACACAGTATCAGAATCACGACAGGGCTCACTATTTGGGGGGAGTAACTTTATATGAAGGTGGTCACGTTGGCCTTCTTGTGTGATTGCCGTGGCATGTAAGCCTCTTTGAAAGTGGTGTTTTTAAATGAGTAGGTTGGTTGAAATAAGAGATAAATCCACTGGAGATGTGTTTAAACGATGTGGAGCCATGAGATAATATTTATTTTTAAAAAGAGTGGTAGACATCACGACCTGTAGCGAGCATCTGTGAGAGAAGGAAAAGTTTCTACAAGAAGCTTTAAGTTTCAAGCAGGAAGGAAGTATAAAAGGGATAATGCAGGGATACACGTTTGGGCTTCCAAGGCATCGACTGGAACATAACACCTATCCTTAAGAAATTGTTGTTTTGCACCTATGGCTGGTGCTGTAATAAGCACGAACGCATAAATTTTAATATAACTTCCACATTGGCGACTAAATCTGGCGGTGACAATTTCATATCCAGAGAGCGCTGCTAGGGCGCCGTAAGCGCAATTAAGCAGGATAATTCGCGGTTTTATTACACAACTGCAGTCTTATTTGATTTGTGGCAATAACATTGAAACTCACCGAGTCGATAGCTGTAGACCGTGGGAACACGGTGACATGCAATTAAGAAGAATGTCTGTCGAGAGGGCGAAGACAGAGAGGAGGGAGTCGACGACAGCAGGTTTTAAAAACCGGCCGAGCGGTGTTAGAGACTGCCTCTCAGAAGCTTACCCGAGACGAGGCCGAGACGATATAATATAACACTATGTGATTTAAGTAACATAGAATCGATACGGTTTGATAGTGAATACTGGGTAGCTCTATACTCTGTTCGATTAGATGGTATAGTGGAGTTACTTGGACATTCAACTTTGAGAGACGACAGTTCATGCTTCCGTCCGAATTAATTATTGCGGTGCACTCTCTAAAAGTCTTGATATTGACACGTGTTGGAGCTGTGTTGTGTGGGTTATAATCCTAAACGTACGTTAAAATCACATCATTGGAGTTACAATGCAAGAAGGCCAGTCGATGAGTTCGTATCATGTGGATTATGCGATGACTTGTAATGAGTTTGTTTTGATATACTATGGAGTTCTTATACGTAGGCTAGAGCCTCACGATAGTGGCTCCAGGTGATTGGGCCAATGATTCAGGTGGGCTGTTCGGTCCATTAAACAAGCTATTGGAGGCTGCACATCTGTAGGTTCCGACAATTATGCCCCGCCCTCAGGACGTACTCTATAGTCACTCATGGCTGAACTTAGCTTAAAGCACACTGTGCCAAGGTGGGCAGCCCTCGCCTAATATAGGGAGGTAATGCTGTAAGTGTTAAAGTTTATTGATCATAGTTCATAAATGATCCCATTCGTTTCTCTCTCTTCTGTGTTTTTATTGGGTAAAGTGTTGATCCATAAGAAGATATATATTGTGTTGTTTTAATATTGGTTATTTAAGAACCAAAACCATCCCAGTGGTAGTTTTTACATCTCCTCTCTCAGGCTTCTCTCTGGAGCTCTACGTATCAGATCTGGGTCGGTGAGCCAATCAGAAGAAAGGAGGCTTCTGTAGCCATCTCTTCTGTATTGGCTGCCTGTGTTTCTGAGTGATCAATAAAAATATAGCAGCATTTCAGGTAAAAACACTCCCAGATGAAACCAAAGTCTTACAAGGTTTTGGATGGTGGGGCCAGTGGGCGGGGCTTGGTGACTGCTTTGTTGTGGACAATCGACAAAGTTCCAGAAGTCTGACTGGCTGGTTTTATAGGCTTGCAGTTTCTGAAATACAGGCTGTGTTGCATTTCTCTGTGGACTGAGGCTTTGATACTTTCACAGTAATTAATATAGAAACGCTAGACTCTGATCTAGGTATCAACACTACACATGGACAGAAGACTTTACAGGTGGAAGGGAGCTGTTACGCTGATGCCATATTTAGTATCACTAGCATAGTTTAACAAGCAAGCAATTAAGTGTTTTATTATTATCATAGTAATCAATGGAGACGTACAGTAACTGCAACTCCTTCCTGTTGAGTGTCTCTACAACTTCATAGTCCCAGAGCTGGTGGCAGACGAACTGAAACAGATATACTGAAGAGGACCAGGCTTACAGACAGGCAGGTACAGACAACAGGTAATACCACATGTATAATGCACACAGGTGGGGCAGGAAAGGGAAGTTCACAAGTCAGCCGCGGGTGCAAAGAGGAAACACGCACAGACAAGACCTGTAGACCGACTGTGGAAACTGTTTATTATACTGAGCAGCTAGATGAGGGGAATGAGGGAACAGGTGTGTGGGATAGGTTGGGTGAAGTGCAGTGATGGAACAATGGAAAACAGGTGAGCAGGTGGGACGTGGTGACCGGAAGGAAGTCAGGGACATCTGGTGGGTGAGGGGAAGTATGACGGGTGCCTCCCTTTTTGTGTTTGAAAAAGTTGTGGGTGTTGTCTGATTCGTCGCTACAGCATCTTAATTGTGAAGGGAAAGCGAAACGATATGGAGATTCCTCGCACGAAGATGTTTCACGACTTTGCTCCTCTTCTTCTGAGGATACCAAGCTTTCTCCAAACCAATCAGAGAAACTTTTAGTAATAAACGGCTTTTATGTTTTGATTTATGTCGAGTAATTGGAACTCAGACAGGGAAAAGTCGTTCACTTTATAAATTTGTTCTCTCTGAAAAGGAAAGAAAAAGAAACTTCAACTTGAGTTTGTTTTTCTGGAGAATTCTGAATGTGAGACAGACAAACAGATGCTTTCTACATGCAAATAGCTGCGACTGTGACCAATTAGAGAGGGAAAGTTTGCTAATATAAAGCAGTAAACACTGAGTCCTGCTTGTTGAGAGCTAAATGAACGAGCAACAAACGCATCAAGTGGCCACACACACTGACACAAACAGCACACACAGACACACACACACCACACACCACAAGCACACACACACACACAACACACACAACACCACATCATTCACACCACACACACAAAGTGTTTTCTTGGTTGGTACGTGTAAACAGGCTAGCTCTTGTTACCTTGATCTTGTGGTCAGTGTTTTCATGTCTGTGATCAGAAGTGTGTTATTTCAGTTTCAGCTCTGTTTTTTTGGGTGGAGATGCTTCATCTCTTAAAACTACTGCTGCTACTGAATATGTGGCAGTATTAAGCAGTGTGAGGTTGCAATCATGTCCTTAACACCACTGGACATGAACCACACATATTCAGCTTGTTTGTTGCTTGCTAAAGGATTATTTTAGATCCAAGCTCCTACAAAACAAAATCCCCCTGCAAAGTATTACATCTTTGAATTTCTGATACTGGTATTTGCATTTACACCAAACAAACTCTTCTTTATCGAATTGTATCAATCAATTGTCTGAATATTCTGTGCCATTTACACACTAACATGCCATCAAATGCAATTTTTATGAAGTTGTCAAGCAGAGCCACAAAAAATTCCAAAAGAGTCCTGGTTTGTGGTGGCTTCCTTGTCACGCATATTAGGCTGGATCTGTCATTCAATTATGACGCTCTGCTAAACAGGCCGCGCCGTGGAAGAGTTATAAAAAGTTTTTCTGACCAGTTTCATCAGCTTTATTGTTAAAATTACCTCTCGGCTTTCATCCCCCCGTGTTAATTTCAATTCTTGTGTGCTTCCTTGCTTGTGAGTGCCTGCACAAACAATTGCCAGAACACACACACACAGACAAAACACACACACGGACACAATTTATGTATTTATTCATTTCCTCCGCGCTTGTTCATAGAGCATGTACACATGCGCACCCTCTCTTGACGTGTGAAGCTTCAGGTTTTTAATTATTCATTCAGTTTATATCTCAAGCAGATAATCCAGCACTTTTCTGCTGACAACTTATCTGGGCTTAAGAAAAACCCTGGGGAGTGAAAGAACCGGAGGACACAATTTGACTGAGCCAAACAACTACTAGCGTAGTGTATATCATTCGAAAAAAAAAAAAAGAAAAAAAGCGGCCTGGTTCTCACTCATCAATGCGTGATTTCAAGCTCACTTTGACGTGGCGGAATAAATCGCTCTGGCTCCGAGATGAACTGACTTGACTCACAGGGAGAATGCCTGAACGCAGGAATCTCGTTCAGAGAGTTTGTGGTGATATAGTTCGTTTTACATGGTACGAGGCAAAGATTTTCGCCTCCACAGCCTTCTGTGGTGCATCTTGACAACGACTTATTATGTTGCTTAATTGTGAGAGTGTACAGCTTGCGGCAGGATAGCTGACGGAACTGAGGTCACAGCCTCTCCTGCCCCCCGCCCCCCCGGGTGAGTTTACATATAGGGCTCTGTGGCACTTTAATGCCTTCTTTGGTCACTAATTGTCCAGAGGCTTTTTTAGTTACAGCCATGAAGCAGCGCTGACTGATAATATGAGACACAGCCGCAAGTAGCTGCTACAAAAGCAAAAGAGAGAGAGAGAGAAGAGAAGAGTGAACAGGCAGGTAGAGTTTCATGCCAGTTTATCACAATCATTATTACACGGCTGCTGGGGTAGAAGTGGGTTCATTGAGTAGCGAACGAAGAAAGGCCTCACGTCCTAGAACAATGAGTCCAAAAGAGGCATATAATGCTTCGCACAGGATCTAATTCTCCTGAGGGCCTGTCAGGGTATGCAGCGACACTGCTTAATATGAACCCTGTTTATTTTGACTTGTAATTGCGATTTGCTGAAATCAGGTCGATGAATAGCAAAATCCATTATGGGAAATGTTAGTTCATTTTGTCTTTTTTCTGGGGCCGAGTTTTAGCTGCAAAAAACAGCTTTTAGAGTTGCAGTCCAGACAATAGCTTGACACGCTGATCGGAGGGAAGGAGAGTGGCAGTGCACGTGTAGCTGGGAACTGGATGCTAACCAGCTTAGTCAGATTCACCTGGTGTCATGCGCTTTTTTGTGTCCGTGTGTCTGCTTTGGAAGAAACTGTTGTTTGACAGTACGCGAACGACCAAAAGACGCAAGCAGACGCGTAGGCGGTCCGTGGAGAATGAGACGCAAACTCGTAAATCCTCATATAAAGTCACGGCATCTCTTTATCTGCTGCAAGTTACAGTGCGCTGCTGCTGCTGCTGCTGCTGCTGCTTGGAAGAAGATTTGTCCCGGATTAGCAGCAGCGACATTAGGGTGTTGAATTGATGACGATAACGATGATGATACAACACCTCTTCCTCCGCGGTGATGATTGTGGTGGAGGAAGAGTGAGTCTTACTCTCGATCCAGTTCAGCATTTTCAAGTGGAGGAAGGCCGAAGGTAAAAAATCACGATAACCACTTGCATCAATTGCCGGTCTTTGACAGTGGATTTGCCTCCACTGTGTTATCTTAATTGAGAAAGAAGAGAGAGAGAGTTGTTGTTGTTTTTTTTTGTAAATATAGAAATATAGCGTTGCTGAAGCTCTTCAGTGCGGCAAGAGCTTAAATGAGAAACTGTAATCATGCAGCGGTGTTGAGAGGTAAAGCGAGGGTGACGCAGAAACATGGCTGTATGTCTGTGCTCTGTGTTCGCTTCTCGCGCGCCCGGCTGCGATCTCCAGAAGAGAGACTGCGTTTAGGGCGCTCACCGTTGGAATTATTTTGAGGAAGAGCAGAAATGTAAGCACCCCGAGCTGAAACACATTCAGCTCGTTGTTTAAGAGAGAAGAGAGAGAGTTCATGTGGTTCTCACGCGAAGTTGTATGAATTGCAGATAGTGGACCCCTGGGGGGTTGAGGGTGGTGGTGGTTGGGGCAGCTACAGCAGTCCAGGAAGCAAATAGAAACTGTTTTGTAACCACCCTTCTAATGAATTATATAATACTTGTATATGCCGAACCGCACCGACGCCGGCTACTACAAACAACAGTCTGGCGGTTGTGACTGACAGCAGATTGTCCAGCTATTCTGTAGTCGCCTGGGCAACACAGTAGAAACAAAAAACACAGCGTGATGCTTGGTTGGTGTAGTGTGTGTGTGGTGGTGTTGGTGTGTGTGTGGTGTGTGCAGGTTCCCTCCACATGGATATGAAACAGTAATCTGTTTTTGACTTTGTGCTTTAACAAAAGGCGTGCCGCTATGAGTCCACAGCTCAAACCTTTCAGGTGTTGTAAGCGTGTGTGTGTGTGTGTTTGTGTGGTTTGTGTGATGTGTGCTGATGGCTGTGAGATGAGCTCCTGTTTACACTTGAATGTCACTGAGGAGGTGCAACATCATGGACACTGTAATTACATGATTGGAAACGCAGCCAGACCACTCAGGCTGAGTTACTTTTAATGGTAATGAAGCGTTTAATCACTCTAGACATACCCATCATTATTAAAATTAATGACGCAGGTTTATTACGTTATAATATGGAATACATTAACAATGTTTATTATTCATTTCATCTGTTGTGCTCCATTGTTGTAATTGTTTAATTCATTAATGTGTAGTCTTAAGCCAGCGTTAGAGGCCATTTCCAGTGTCTTGTGAATGCATTAATTTGTCTACATTTGAGTTAGTCATTGATCGATT